>NC_056737.1:641634113-641804113 GCF_019279795.1 Protopterus annectens
AGCCCAGAGGTGTGTGTGTGTGTGTGTGTGTGTGTGTGTGTGTGTGTGTGTGTGTGTGTGTGTGTGTGTGTGTGTGTGTGTGTGTGTCTCACATAAATGTATGGCCTGCCTCATTTTGCTTGGATGGCCACATTTTGGGGTCAGGATGTTGTATAGGATGAGTGATCAGGGAAGGGTGTGTTACTCCCCATGGCTGTGGGCCAGTGTTCTATGGGTGCATACATGTTACTATCTTCCAGGGTTAGGACTGCCTGCAATGAGTGCATTCCCATGTTTAGACTCCTAGCCCTGCCTGTTGCCTGTACAGAGTTTCACAGAATGTCCACATTCATGGAAAAGTGTTTTGCAAGTCAGTCAGTGTTGAAGTCAGATATTACTGACAGTTGACATTGCAGTTTCAGACTTCTTACCCATCAGACATTCCATGCTACTACAATCATTCCATCAACTTTATAACATTTTTAGAGCAGTATTTCAAAGGTGTCCTTCTCTTTGGACCTTTTTCACCCCATTATTCATGGCTTTGTCCAGATTTCTGGCTCTCCGACACCAGCAGGTTTTCTCCCAGCAGTTAGCAGCATGGCCTTTCTTTGCACTTTGTAGACAGTGTTATGTTGGTGTCATGGACCCCATGACCCAACCTAACAGAGCACTGTGGGTGAGGCATGGACATTTTCTTGAGGTGTGTAGGCCAGGTGTGACAGATGCAGGGCATCTGTAGCAAGGCAATGCATTCTGAAGATCATATTTTTCCAGGCTGCCAGCAGTGGACAACCCTGGGATGGCACCAGTAAATTGAGGTTATGGGTGTTGCTAACTGCTTTCTGTTTGTGTTGAGCCTTCACTCTAGTTGACAGCTGGATGCTGCTTAAGGCTAGGTACATGTTATTGCATTTCTATGGGACTACGGGGGGTGACAAATCTGTACACAATACATATGTGCAGAGACTGTGCTGATATTTGCTTAACATTTTGGTCCCATTTAGCATAGTGGTGTGCCCTATCTTTGAGACTACAAGCATAATAGTATCGACCACAGGTCAGATTTTTCTGGCATAAATATTTGTAGTTTCAGACTTCTTACCTTTCAAAGCCATCCTGCTGCTGCCAGACCTGCTGTGATATCACTGTGTAAAAGTCTGTAGGTGGGGATTTCATGGATGTCACCATGTGGGGGCCTTTGCCAGAAATTTCTGTATGGTTTTCTACAGCTGATCTGCTGGGTGAGGCAGGGGTGGGTCTGGGACCCCCACTTTGACATCCATACATGTGACTTATGACCCCCCCCCCCCAGTAATTTGGCTCAACACATATACTGCAGTGGTTTTCGTCAACTAGGGTGGTACTGCATAGTGTGGGTAGGCCAGTACTGAGAATACACTTCCTGCTGTCCCACAGAGCTGTCAGTTGCCTGCTGCTATCTAAGTAAGCCACCCCATTCCCTTGCATGCCTGAATCAATAGCATATATATGATATCAGAACATTCCACTCCATTCATTTATTTTGTTAAGGAGACTGACTTACCTTGTGCCTGAGGCTGTTGTGAGGATGGTTCTTGAGGGCTGACTATGTCAGATGCATGCAGTACACTTCCTATACATGGTAAGGTATAGGTGGTGTGATGTTTGGCATCCATTTTACTGTGCGTGCAAGTCAGAAAGAGATCAGTCCATTGGGTCTTACAGTGTCAGTGTATGTGCTATGCATTGCCTCTTTGCCAAGGACAGGGCATACTGGGCATGCCTCCATCTGCCTACAGGGGCAGGCTCAGGATGTTCTTCCTCCGAGTCCCTCTGTGCCTGTGGAGACCTTGGCAATGGTGGGGGGGGGGGTTGTGTGGCCCTTTCCTGTTTTGTTCCTGCTGCAGCTGTTTTTGCAGGATCATATTGTGTGGCACGGCACATACTATGAATATGAGTGCACATGTAGCTGGAGAGTACGGCCAGGCTCCACAAGATATGTCAAGGCAGTGGAACCATGACTTGAGTATCCCAAACACACTGTCTATAATTATCCTGGTTTCTGCGTGTGCTTCATTAGGGTGTTTTTGTGTGGGTGTGTGTGGATTTCTGATGGATGCCATCAGCCATGGCTCCAGTGTGTAGCCAGCATCCCCCACCAGATGGCCATATGGGATGTCCCCACTGGGAAATGCCTGGTACAGCTGTGATGAATACCTGATGTGGGCATTGTGATAGCTTCCAGGGCTGCCAGCATGCACATTCATGATAATGCCCTGGCCATCGCACATGACCTGGCAGTTGGAGTGGAACCCCTTGTGGTTTAGGTAGACCCTACCTTGGTCACCAGGTGATGCTTTGATGTGGATGTGCGTGCAGTCTATGGCACCCGGTACCTCCGGGTATTCTGCTACATGGTGGAAGAGATGCATATTGCTGGTCCTTCCTCGCGGGTGATGGGAAAGTAAATGTGCGCAGCAGCATGTGATCACATGGCATCCAGGAACTGGTGGAGTATCCTGGATGCAGATGCCTGTGAGACTCCCATGATATCCCCAGTTGGTCTTTGGAAAGTACCTCTAGCTAGTATTCTTAAAGCTTCTGGGTCTGACGCAAGGCCGGCACAGCTCAACAAATTGCTGAAGTATGTCCCTGTTCACCTGTAGCTCCCTCTACTATCTTCAGATCATGTAGCTCCTGGAAGGTTACTTTGGGTCTGAACACTCTTCTCCTCCTCCAAGTCTGAGTTGGTTGTCAGCATTATCCTTCTCACCACTCCCAGTCTCTAGCACATACTGATAGATCAAAGCAACAGCAGCCCCTAACATGTTTTGTTAGTTTTGTCAGTTTAAAATTCCCCTGAATGTGCACACCAGTGGTGTACAGTTTGTGGGAAAAAACACACTGAAAGGTGTTTGCATAGTTTATAGTAGTGTGCTGGGCTGCTGCCTGTGTAATTGGCTGATTCTGATACATTCCACCTGCCAGCTGTGGTAGTTCTCCTTGTTTGTCTTCCTTCTGCTGTTTCCCCTTCCCATTTCCTCCCTGTTTAAGCCCCGATGCATGCCGCACATACCCGTTGCTCAATTGTAAATAGTTATGTTATTTCCTGGGGGGGGGGGGTTGTTTTTTTTTAGGCTCAGTGCACACCGTGCACACCCGTTTAGCTAAAGTAAACACTTTTAAACAGAACTGGCCCTCTCTGGACCCAAACACGCTCTGCATTTCATGGAATAAGACAATACAGCCTCAGACACACACCCTTCTTTAGCTGTGCTTAGCTAAGGGCAAACATGGGCCACTGAGCTCCAATGTGCTTACAGCATGCATGACACACACCCTTTTCATGTTAGCTGCTCCTCCTGGTGATGTTAGAGCACCTACATAGTTAGGTGCAGTCTGACACTTAGAAGAAATTTGTGATTCAGTATAAATCCCCTCATTTGCATACACCACTGCCTTACTCCATAGTGACCACACTAACAATGGGCCTTTCCCCTTAGCAACCACTATTCCCTGGTATTGTTTTCATTCTGCATGCCATTGACTATAATGTCAAAATACAGATTTCTGTAAAAATTGTTTTATTCCTCCCTTTTTTTTTTATTTTCAGCACGATCCCATTTGCATGCCACTGCCCTATGCTTAAACAGCCGAGATTGGCCAAAAAAAAAGTTTTATTTTAAAAAATTAAAACTATTTATCATGCCACTGGCCATATATTTGGTGATTGGCATGCCTAATAAATATAATACATGCTTTATTTCGAGCTGTCATGCCTCTGTTTTCTAATTTGCAGAAATGTGTACGGCTAGTAACTGAACACATTTCTACTTCTTACACTATTCCTGCACGGACACCTGCCTGCTTGCTGAATCACTAATTCACCTCATTTGCATGGTTTTCACCAGCAAATGAGGTAATTAGCATTAGGCAGTGGTGTCTGTGTAGGAATAGGGTAGGAGTGCTCGTGCACGCCCCAGGAGCCCTTTACTGGATCGCTCAGCGGCCATATTCCATGCAGCAGCTGCTGCACTATTCCTACACTCCATGTAGGGTTTACTGAAACCTTGGGAGTGTCATTAAGGCCATTAAGCATTAGACATATCCAGTGTTTTAATAATGACTTTGCCATTGTAACTAAGAGTTGGAATTCATGGCAAAAGTTATTCCTTTCTCCCAGAGATGCCGAGGGATGTGGATGACCTTGTAGATGCCCTTACACAGTAAACAAAATTGTTTGCATTGACTGATTTCCTGTGTTCAAAAAGGATGACACAAAACTAAAAGCTTCAGTTATTGAGCTCAGACATGGTGTTGTTCCACAGGGATACAATGAATTTTCACTTGAGGGAAAATATGTGGGGCTCAGTTGTTTACTATAAAATAATCATACCTCATTAAATCACCATGTAATCAGAGATGTAATTCACTAATCTGGCACCCAATACTATCCTTCAATATGGCCCCCCAACAAAAAAGGTTGATCCCTATTTTAGCCTTCCTAATTTAAAGAGAAAGCAGTTCTTCATTACTAATTACAAAAGGTGCAAAAAATACAGTTGAGAACCAATGGAAGGTTTTGCTTAAAGGCAGGCAGGGTGAATCTGAGCTTAGATCACTCATGGAAGTGAGTAAAAGCTCCACATAACACCCACTGCATGCTCTGTCCCAGATGTGCTTATTGGACAAGCATAGGGAACAACAATTGGTTTACAGCAGGAAACCACTGACACCACCAAGAATGGAAGTGCCATTCTCAATGTGAAATTATTGCACTGAAGGGAAAAGATGAGCCATAGGGCTTTTGCTGTGAGGAGAGAAAATCGGCCAGGGCATACATGATCATCAGATGTGGGGTAAGAGTAAGGCATGCATGATCATCAGGTGTGGGGTGGGAGTAAAAAGAAAACAAACTAGAAATATGTTTTGGCAGTGTGAGGAAATCAAATCAAATGCTGATTGAAAAACAATGCAAAAATTGCTCAGACAAAAAACAGCCTTGAACCCTAAACAATGAAGTCATCAACAATCACTGGAAAAAATACTTTCAATGTTTCACCCATTCCTGAATACAATACCTGTTTCAACATGAGGTAAAGAATAGGGTTTTACCTCTTCAGAGCACTTATTTCCACACTTACATGTATGCAATTCAATAAAAATGTTACAGATAAGAGGAATATGACAGTTGTGAATGGATACTATAGTGCAAAAACAATTATTCAAGAATGAAAATTATCCTGCATGGGTAAAATGTTAATTTCCCCAAGGTTCGTTGCACACAGAGTTGTTTATACTAAGTAATGGGGGTGAAGGAGACAAAGCCCATTTAATGAATCTATTGCTGAATGCCATTTTATACCATTCACTTCATGAAAAAAAAAATCATTTGTACAACCTTATGTATGTTCACATGCTACTTCTCCACATACATGTACTTCTAGATTTTCTTGAATGAGTTCTATATACCCAAACAATTTATTTGATGAACTCATCCACTGTAAAATTAATAGCATTTGTAAGCCTCATTGTTGTCCACATCTGTTATTTGGCAGAGGGTTTACTCCGGATGCCCTTCCTGATGTAACCCTCCCCATTTATCCAGGCTTGGGACCGGCACAAAGCAATGCACTGGCTTCTGCATCCCCAGTAGTAGTAGTCCAGGTTAAGAAGGGAGATGATGATTAGTGATCAGCAGTATGGTTTCATGCTGGGAATTAGCACTACAGATGCAATGTTTGCTCTGAGAGTGTTGATGGAGAAATATAGAGAAGGTCAGAAGGAGTTGCATTGTGTCTTTGTGGACTTGGAGAAAATATATGATAAGGTACCTCGAGAGGAGTTGTGGTATTGTATGAGGAAGTCAGAAGTGGCAGAGAAGTATGTAAGAGTGGTACAGGATATGTACGAGGGTAGTGTGACAGTGGTGAAGTCTGCAGTGGGAGTGACAGATGTGTTTAAGGTGAAGGTGGGATTACATCAAGGATCAGCTCTGAGCCCTTGCTTATTTGCAATGGTGATGGACAGGTTGACAGACGAAATCAGACAGGAGGCCCCATGGACTATGGTGTTTGCAGATGACATTGTGATCTGTAGTGAAAGTAGGAACCAAGTTGAGGAGACCCTGCAGAGGTGGAGATATGCTCTAGAGAGGAGAGGAATGAAGGTCAGCAGGACTAAGACAGAATGTGTGTGTGTGAATGAGAGGGAGGATAGAGGAATGGTGAGGATGCAGGGAGTAGAGTTGGCAAAGGTGGATGAGTTTAAGTACTTGGGATCAACAGTTCAGAGTAATGGTGAGTGTGGAAGAGAGGTGAAGAAGAGAGTACAGGCAGGGTGGAATGGTGGAGAAGAGTGTCAGGAGTGATTTGCGACAGACAGGTACCAGTAAGAGTGACAAGGAAGGTCTACAAGAGGGTAGTGAGACCAGCTATGTTATATTTTATTTTATTTATTTTACATTTGTTAACTGGGGGTGTCTGACTGAGCTGAAAAGGCCCTTTTTCAGCAAAGGCCCGGGGAGAAAAGCTCCACAAAGAAAAATTACAGACACATTTAGTTATTTAGACATGATCAGTATACACACAAATTATAAGAGACATGTTTTTACAGTGGTATGCGGCACAAACAGTTACAGTGGAGAGAACAATCAAAAAAATATTCATTTTAAAAATAAAGGTAAGTAATAGATTTGTGGTGTATGGCTGAACTTTGGAACGTAGGTAGAATACATACATAGTACACAGGTACAGTACATACATTGTAGATTAGCCAGTGTTTGTGAGTAAGATTGAAAAACTATTATCAATTGCTCTAGATTTAGTATGTATATGTTATCCGCTTTCACTAGCCTGGGGAGCAATCATGGCACTGCCAACTTTGCTTGAGATGTTGCCTGATGAGGTCTTTAAAGGAGGCTTTGGATGATGTGTTTTGAATGCTAGTAGGGACAGAGTTCCATTTTTTAGCCACCAAACTACTATATAGTGCATCTTCAAAGCTATTGTAGCTGTTGGTGACTTCTAGTAGTAGTTTACTTGATGATCTAAGAGGCCTTTTGGCTGAGTGATGTTGTACTAGGTTTTTGAGGGCAGGACACTTATTGGGGAGGTAATAGATAGAATGACAGAGGCAGAGCTGATTGTAGGTTAGGAGGTTGGGTAGTTCAAGCCAGTGGAGCTGTCTCAAAGCAGTACAGTGATGAGTTCTATATGGGCAATTTGCAGCAAAGCGGGCAATTCTGTTATAGCAAGCTTCCATTTTGCTTAGTTCAGTTTTGTTGAGATTAGTCAGAATGGGAGATGCATAGAGTAGGGTGGATAGAAGTTGGGAGCAAGCAATGGCTGATCTTGTGTTGTTGGTAAGAAATGGTTTGATACGGTAGAGTGACCCCAGTTTGGCATGTACTTTTTTAATAGTTAAGTTCAGATGACTATCAAATTTTAGGTGGGAGTCTATGGTTATTCACAATAGCTTAGCCTGTGCCACTGGAGCAATTGGAGTAGCATCTGTGGAGTAGATAGTGAATTGACTGTTAGTGTTTTTGTTAGAACTGGTTATAATCATAAGCTGAGTTTTCTTTGGATTGAGGATAAGTTGGGCTTTGGTAAGGTAGTTTTCAGTGTCAGAGAATGCTAGTTGAGTTGTTTGCAGGAGGGTGGGAATGTTTTGTGCAGCACAGATTAAGGTAGTGTCATCTGCATACTGAATTATAGATGCATGCTGTGGGGAGGTGTGGAGGTCATTTGTGAAGACTGTGAATAGTAGTGGTCCTAAGATAGAACCCTGTGGGACTCCTATAGTTATGGGCAGCTGAGGAGAGAGAAAATTTTCCCATTTCACAGCTTGGTACCTGTCAGTTAAGTAGTTTTGGAACCAGGTAAGAGTGGAATTAGATAGATGATATTGGTTTAGTTTGTTTAGCAGGATTTGGTGCTAATGGGTTGGAGACAGTGGCATTGACAAAAAGGCAGGAGTCAGAGCTCGACTGGCAGAGTTGAAGATGTTAAGATTTGTACTGGGTGTGATGAGGATGGACAGAATTAGGAATAAGTATATTAGAGGGTCAGCCCAGGTTGGAAGGTTTGGAGACAAAGCCAGAAAGGCAAGATTACATTGGTTTGGACATATGATGAGGAGGGATGCAGAATATATTGGGAAAAAGATGCTAAGGATGAAGCTGCCAGGTAAAAGGAAAAGAGGAAGGCCTAAGATAAGGTTTATGGATGTGGTGAGAGGGGACATGCAGGTGGTTGGTGTGACACAGCAATATGCAGAGGACAGGAAGAAATGGAAACAGATGATCCACTGTGGGGACCCCTAACGGGAACAGCTGAAAGAGAAGAAGATTTGTAATCCTCATATTTTGCCTATGTGGCTGAATAATTTATTTATTTATTTTACATTGGTTGACCGGGATAGTCCGACAGGATATATGTCCATTTTCAGTGGAGGCCCGGGAAGAAAAGCTCCAAGATAATAATACACATTGAACATTTAGTGAATGCTAGTTTCAAGCAGATTGCAGTCATAAGCAATACCAGCACTTAGCACATATAGTACTAACGTATTATAAAACACTTTAAAAAACATAACATGATTTTCAAAGTTATATATACATAACATTACATTCAGGTTTAAGACACATTGAGCAGCATTTATACAATTGACCCTTCCTGAAATGGTGTGGTAGAAAAAGTTAGAAGTAGTTGAAGGTAAGGCACTTAAGTACCAGAGAGGTCACTAGTCAGGGTTAGTGCAAGGACAGAACCAAAGAGTTTTGAAGTATTTCTTGAGTTTGTTTTTTGAATCAAGTTAGTGAGGGTTCTAGGGTCAAGTCAGCTGGGAGTCCGTTCCATGTTTTTCCAACAGAGTTGGCAAACAGAGAGTCCCCAGCTGAGTAGTTGGATTTGTAGGTTTGAACTAGGAGTCTAGTGGATGATCACAGTGGCTGGGTGCTGGTGTAGGGGCTGATAATATTTTTTAGTATAGGTATATTTTCTGGCTGGTAAAGGACTTTATGTGCCACTATTAGCTGGTTGAACTGCAGTAGGCTAGGCAGTTCAAGCCATCCTAGAGGATTTAGGTTGTGACAGTGGTGTGTCCGGTAGGCTGTGCCAGTAGCAAATCTGGCAATGTGGATATAGCAGGATGATAGTTTATTAAGATCTGTTTTATTTAAGTTGGAGAACAGAGGTGAGGCATAGAGAAGAGTTTATAGTAGATGGGAATGGGCAATTGCAGTTCTAGCAAGTGGGGTAAGGAAAGGTTTGATTCTGTAAAGAGAGCCAAGTTTTTTATTAATGGTTTTGATAGTTTGATTGATATGCGCATCAAACTTCAAGTTGCTATCAGCTATGACATCCAGTAGTTTAGTTTGGGCTCCTGGGGAGATGATAGTGCTATTGTCACTGGTTATGTTGAAATATGGCAGGGGGGTCCTGCGTGTGGGGGAGAAGAGGAGCAGCTTAGTTTTGTTGGGGTTTAGAATTAGATGTTGATTGGAGAGCCATTTTTCCACTGTATTGAAGGTATTTTGGGTTAATGTGAATAAAGTAGCTGGTGAGGTGTCAGAACAAATCTAGGTGGAGTTATCCACATATTGAATGCAGGTAGCATCTGGGATGACTGAATGAAGATCATTGATAAAGATAGAGAAAAGAATGGTTCCTAGTATCGAGCCCTGGGGGACTCCTAATGTGATAGGTAGGCGAGATGATAGCTTGTCCTGCCATAGGACTGCCTGTTGCCTGCCCTGCAGGTAGGATTGAAACCATTGGAGTGCATGGTTGCTTAAGGAGAAGGCCTTCAAGGTATTTATAAGCATTTTGTGGTCAACCATGTCAAAAGTCTTGGATAGATCTAGAAAGAGTGCTGAGGATAGTTTGACAACAGCTTGTTCTGTGTGAGGTAGTGCAAGAGCTGTATGTGTACACACTTCTCCATAATTTTAGCTAGAGGTGACAGAATAGCTATGGGTCTAAAGTTTGACAGTTCAGTGGAACTGCCTCCTTTATGACATCCTGTAGAATGTATGACAATCGCAATTACCTTAATAAAGCAGCCTTGCATTAAAAATATATTTTAATACACTTCACAGTATGACAGTATGATTATCTTGACTGTTCTTCTCCTAGTAACTAAGCAGTTCCAAAGCTTCTGAAACAGAAATGTGCCCCTAGAAAGAGGCATTCCAAACATTTCATCCCTTGACTTCCGAATATTTGCTCTACATCAGTCACATAAAATTCACTTACAGCAAAAAAAAAAAAAAAAAAAAAAAAAAAACAGTCTGCAAAGAGCCATAAGAAAACTTATATAGATGCAATACAAAATTATTACAATATGACCATATCATCATATCCCTTTGAATTCAGAGGAAGCAATATTCTTGTCCTCACAGAAGAAGCAACAATGGTCTAAATATTTTCAAAAATTAATGAAAACTTTCCACTTCATTATCATTACAGAAGGCATTCTGCTTGTGTTCTTAGTTTGTTAATTGGGTTGGTGGACTAGTCAGTAATGAATAGTGTACTATTTTTCTTATCTGTAACATTTTTTATTCCACTGAATACGCAAAAACGTATACCACCACACTATACCAGAATGTAAACAGCTGTATAGATACAGTTGTACCCTGTAGGAAAAAAGTGCATGGAAAATTCCAAAAACAAGCCCCCTTTGTGGAATCATAATATGAACAAGCTTTTCAATAAAAGGAAGATAATTTTGGCTAAAAAATAAGAACAGTAATTCACAGAATGATAGAGCTCTAATCACTGAAATAAATAAACAAATCACTCAGGAGCTTAATAAAATCCACCAAAGCCAAGTATGAAGTTAAATAACTACCCAAGAAAAGACAATCACAAGGCCTTTTTTAAAACAAAAATAGTTCCAGACTACGAGTAGGATGAATCCTTTTAAAGTTTATTATAAATCCACCTAAAGATGAGCACTTTCGTCTCGGTATGAGACTTCTTCAGATAAAACAATACCAGTGCTACACTTACTATATATAATGCCCTAAATTGCCCTAATTACCTAACCAATTAAAAATTTAAAAAATTTAAAGCACCACTAAAGGGTGGTTTAAAGTATAATGTTGTATTATTTCACACCATACAGCAATCTTACAAAAGTAAAATAAGATGAAATGTTGTAAAATTAAATATATCCCTACATTAGTGTGGGTAAGGTCATAAAATACGAACATAAAGCTGTTTTAAAAGAAACTTGTTAATACCATTCAAGTCTTAAAAAAAAAAAAAAAAAAAAAAAAAAAAAAAAAAAAAAAGGCCTTTTTAGCTATGACTGTACCCTCAGACACACAACACATCAATGTGCTGAGCTGATTGTGAATGATGTTACATACACTAAGGCTGAATATACAGTGAACTTACAAGTCAATAAATGCACCACAGATTTTAATCCTCTCAATCTCTCTCTCTCTCTCTCTCTCTCTCCTCTGTCTGTACCACAAAATATACCTGAAACAAGCTCACCTTCAACTAACACACAAGACCATGTCCTAAAAGCATTATCACAAGCTAAAAACACTGTATTTATGGGTCCTGACAGAATCTTTGGATGTATCTTAAATAGCATGAAGCACAATTTAGCCAGCCTCCATGCAGGTTTTGTATCAAGCAAATGGAGAACAGCTATGGCCATTACCCTGCATATGGGAGGACCTTCCACAGACCATGGCAATTACAGACCCATAAGTCTGACCAGACTCATATGCAAAGCCATGGAAAGACTTATCATGGAACTAATAAATAAGGGCATGGGGAACCTCCAGACACTGAGCCTGTCTTGATTTGGATTTATCAAGGGATTTTTTGAAAAGGTCTCCAAAGCAATGGCTGAAGGCAAAACAGTACACACCACATACCTTGACCTGACGAAAGCTTTTGACATCATCCCCCACTCAGGCATAGTAGAGACACTAAATAAAATGGGAATAAGCTCCCACATCACCCACTGAATTGCTAACTGGCTCATAGATACAATGTAAGAGATCAAAGCACTGGAAGCTACCTCCACAAAGAGATCACTCACCAGTGGAGTCCCCCAGGGTTCAGTGCTTGGACCTCTCCTGTTTGGCGACTACTTCTTTGAAGTTAAAACCATTACTAAAGGAATCTTGACTAAATCTGTGGATGGCTGCAAGCTAGGTGGATTCACAAATCCACAAATAGCTTAACCATTCTGCAGGAAGATGTCAAAATCACCAGCTGAAACTAAATAACAAAAAAATTGCATTATCATATTTTTTGGAAAGTCATCTAGTCTGAAGAAGTACCATAGTTACAATACGGCCCTAACAGTTGACCCAGTTGTTCAGCATTTGGAAACTTACCTGGACAGTGACCTAACCTGAGACCAACGTGTGTTCACTGTTTTAAAAAAATCCTTTAATATTGTGCAGCTTATAAACAAAGGGATTGTGCTAGCTCTAGAGTTGTCATTGCCCCCATCTTTACTCAGCCCTCATTAAGGCAATAATTGAGTATAATACTTGAGAAAATACAATGTTTATGAGTGTGACGAACATATTGTCACTTCAAGAAAGATATATACATGACACAAAACTTTGATATCACAAAGCATATAAGATATTACAGTAACTGTTAAAGTTTGGAGATTGTTAGTTAATTCAGTCTGTTATTCTGTGACAGGAAGACTGTTAGTTAAAATGACTGGAGTATACAGTGAGGTGCGGAAATATGTGTTTGTGATGTACAGCAATTCAACAAGATGATTAATCCACAAGCCATGCCATTCAAGCATTCCACAAAATATGTTGTCTATGATACAGTTTTATGCAAACTGACAAAAACATAAGACAATGTCTACATTCTAATATATATTCTTATATACATTTACTGCATCTCTTCCTAAAGAAGATTTAAGTTGAAAATTCACAATAGATATAAAAACTGCTCTATGTTGTTCCATCTCCTTATATCAAAACATGTGCATTTATAATCATTAGCCAGATGTAACAAGTTATTTTTGAATTTAGTGAAATTTTCAGTGTTTATGACATTTTGCTGCAGGTGTCTAGTTGTTTAACAAAAAGAAATGATCCACAGAAGTCAGAAGGAATTTGCTATATATTCACAATTGTTGACATACTTCACATTGGTAGTTTTAAAGACCCTCAAAGCATGTTATACAGAGTGGAAGAGCATTGTGTGAAGCTTTGAATATATAAATTTATAATAGACCTATAAGTCTGCAGTTTTATAATGCATGTCATTTTGGTTAAATTAAAACTTTATGGTTAATTAGTTCCTTGTGCTCAAATTATAGTGACAGCATGCCATGCAAAATCATACTGTGCTGAAAATGAAGTGCCTCAGTAGGACTACGTGTCTGTGGCAAGCGGTTAATTTTGAAAATTCAGCATTCTTATAAATACTTTCTTTTTGCAAGAATGCAACTGGAGGGAGTTAATGATCAGAACAGCACATCTTGTTATGCTTAACCACAGTTTCAGATTGATTACTTTACAACAGAAAGTAGTAGCGAAAGTATTAACTGCTGGCTAGTTTCTGCAGACATTTTTTTTTCCAATAAGTAGTTGTCATCTAGGACTGTCAATATGTAAAGCAGTATGTAATAAGAATTACAGAAAAATCTTGAAGTATGTCTTACTTTATTATTTTTTGAGTGAAACATTTTTATTCTCATATTTAAAATTATGTATCTGAACTTATGTACAAATGTAGTAGTCCAGAAATAAGAGTATACTGTCGTACTATGTTTCTAGTAATCCTGAAAAGAATTTTGATCAGAGACAAAAATTGACAAAATGCAAAATAGTGGGTCAAATAACTTTTCCAAGATCATGTGTTTAGAAGTTCAGTAAGCTTCTTTACAGAAAGAAAATCACACTCAGCAAAGCAGAACTCCAGAGCTTATCACAAAAAAAATATTGTTGGTTTTCCAAATAATTACCCATCCCAGTACAAATGTTCTAGCCAGGCCTCACACCACTTTTGAAATATTTAATCCCCCTTCTCAATGTAGTCTGGAGGAATTTGTGAAGTGTGTTATTTGTCACTCTTTGCTTTAGGCATTTCATCTCCAAATTTTCAGCAGGCATGACAGAAACCACTGAAGATATGCAAGAAATACTAGATAGGTTACAATCCAAAGGGCTGTAGGACACTGAAAATGCCAAAAGTTCAAAATAGGTTTTGCAGTTCACATTTAATTACTGCTACCACTTGGATTCTATATAATATAAATGGCACAATTAGGAGCAAGGCCTATCACAAAGTAGGGGAAGAGCTTTACAACTCAAAGTAAAGCTCTGCCCGAATACATTGGATTATGGGTGGTATTCATGGTCATTATGTGAATGTGTTGAGGCAATATGTGCTTTTTGCACATAAGTGCAGTTGTGATGCAGTTTGTAGAGGTTACTCATGCTTAAGCGTGACAGCCTTGAATACATGAATAAGGAGAGAATAATGAGAAATGATGTAAAAGTTCTTATGCTAATATGCCCTCTTCCCACCCATTTCTGATTCATCGTCATATTTTAACACTTTTCATCACTGTCTGCAGATACATTATAAAAAGGTGGAAATGCTCAACTATCCAAATTTTCACAGAATGTCTAGATTTTTGCCTCATATTTTTTGTCTGTTCCTCTTAAATTTTGTGTTTTTCTGGCAAGTCATTGAAGAATGAAGCCACTAGATAATAACATACACTTGAGTTTCAGACTTTGTATCTTTCAGAAAATGCATGCTAACCAAAACCTATTACTTTAACAGCTTTCTATGTTTATAAGAGCAATATTTAAAATCTGCTCCTGATTTTGAGCCTTTATCCCCCATTATTTTCACTTTTGTCCTGATTACTTGTGCTTATAGGTTGAGAGGCGTGGGTGGAATCATACCTTTTCTATCTTGAAACTGGTGAAGATGCTTTCTCTTGTTGATAACTTAGCTATTTCTCTGTGTGATCTGCTTGTCTTGGCCATGTCAAAACTGTTTACATCCAGTGGCACTCATAGGCCAGAAATATGAAGATATAGACAGATAATTACACACTATAATTTTGATAATCAGGAAATCCTTGATAGGTTTAGTGTGGACAGGGATATTGTAAGAGCTTTAGTAAGCATGTATGGCCCACAGATAGGAAATGGTGGGATGCATCACCTTCCTATAACTGTGGTTACTAAGGTATGTATAGCTCACACTATACTTGCCATGGGGACCATCCAGAGACAGACTGAGGACATGATGGGTGTTTCTTGGGCTTCTGGCCTGAGGATACTTCAGCATTTCTCGATATACTTATGGCATGTGTGCATCAGTGCAACTACTTCCATTGTCACTTCAGAACAGATCCTGGATTATGCATAGCTTTTATGAGGTGGCACATTTCCCTGAGGGGCTCGGTGCAATAGATTGCACTCATGTTGACATTAGGGCTCCATCAGCTCCACAGAAGGATCAGTACCAGAACAGGAAGGGCTACTATAGCATTAACTTCCAGGTAGTGTGTGATGCATGGGGGTGCATCACCGATATGTCGGCCTGTATTCTGGCAGTCCACACGATTCCCATATTGAGCACACTAGCTCACCCTACTGCTTCTTCCTGTATGGTACCATTCCCCATGGTCATCTTCTTGGCAAGTGGAAATTTTAATTTTAATCATCTAATTACTCACTTAATATTAAACTGTTCTTTCTTTGCTGTGTCTCCTCCTGCCTTTTCTCTTTTCTTTATTTTCTTCTTTTGTTTAGGTGATACAAGTTATCCACTGGAGCTATGGTTTATGACTCATGTAAGAAACCAGGGTGAGATGAGGAAGAGAATTTTAATACAGCCCTGTCAGAGAGACATGCATTGTCATTGAGACAGTTTTCAGCCTGTTTAAAGCCTGTTTCCATTATCCAGATGAGTCTGGGGTGTTGCCCTTCAGTATGTCCCAGCTACTACGTGCAAGATGTTTACAGCATTCTGCGCAACATGATCATGCACCAGTCTGGTGGGGAAGTGACCTATGATGTCACTGCAGCTCCCAGTACAGATCCTACCATGATTAATGATGGCCAGCTGGCAGCAGTAGTAAGGGACTCATGTGGCAGGCTTGTGCACAGTACATGGCATCACAGGTAAAGAGGAGGTATCTAGCCAAAATTATGGACCATGACATTCAGGTTAGTATTTCCCTTCTTATAAAAAACACATATAACATGTATAACTGATGCATGCTATGCTATGTGGGCTATGATATCTGGTACTTTGTCTATTGTAACTGTACATCAAATATTCCCTCTTAGTATAGCGGTGGTGGTGCCGCGGTAGCATTGTCACCTCATAGTAAGACGTTGTCCTGTTTGATTCTCAGCTAGAGCGTCTTCTGTGTGGAGACATGCATGAATGGGCATACCTTCGTTGAAGATTGTGCATCAGGGCCGGCAACTCGGCACGTAAAAATCTACTGCCAATCATTAGTGGACTGGAGTTCCGCTGTGGCGACCCCATAACCGTAAAAAGCCGAAAGACACAACAATCTTCAAATATATTTTTTTAAAGTTCAGTTAATCGTATTACTGTTTATAAAAGTTATTCCAAACTGTTCACTAAGACCTGTTTGGTGATTTCAAATAGCATCACGTAAGGAGTATGTACATTTTTTACTGGTTTGCTGAAAATATTTTGCTTAGGGACTCCGGTTAAGTATACATGACATGAACTAAATCTGCAGAAATAGTATAATTTATTAAAAAGTGTTATTTGAGTAATTGACTGTTTATGAGTTCAAATTCATCATGTTTTTTTTATTATTATGCAGTGTTTTTCCAGTTTTATCTATGACATATTATAGTAATAACCTACGTCTGGGTCACCCTCATGACCAAACCGCGCCAACCGTAGAGAAATCCAGCATTACACACACCCAGCAGGGGGTTATTGCTATTATACAATGATATTATTTAAGAAAAAAGTTAGTTATTTTTCTTAAATAATGTCCTTGTATAAGGGCGTCGTGCTACTCTTCTGCATTTTTTCCCCTGGTATCCTGGGGCTTTCATGATGGACTGCACACATGTATGTTACTTTAGTTCCCACTCTTATGAAGTACATCAGTGCTGTGTAAAGGAAGCAATAAAGAAAGAGACATCTTCATTGCTTTTTTTTTTTTTTTTTGCAACAGAGAACAGCTTGCTGGTATCAATGGAGGGGGTGGGGGAGTCCAAATGAATTATTTTCCTACCCTGATAAAACAGGCTAAGTTGTTTGTAGAAGAAACTTTGCCATCAGTGAAATCTGCTAATGCACCTTTTTAAGCCAAATGCAGTGGCAGCTACCATCTGCAAATGGTACAGCTTCAGTCACTGGTTAATGGATACAGACATAAAGTACATCTTACTGCAAGTGTTAATCAGAAGATCTTTTAGATCTTTTAACAGATAGTCATTTACTGGGTATGTAAGTACTTAGTTGGGAAGGAGACTCTAAGGAGGTGGTATTGAGTTGCAGTAGGTTTCTTACCACTTTAATTTCTCCTAATCAGTTCGCATAAGAGGAGTCTCTTAGTTTAAAGGTGACTAATCAGAAGGTACTGCTGGTTTTGAGCATGCTTGTAAGCCTCACATTCAAACTGTGCTATGTTGTTAAATATCAGCTATAGGCAGAAATTAGGAAATATGTTTTTCATCATATTTTGATCCTGTGTGCTTTGTTAATGCCAGGACAGCACTGTAAGCTGTTAGTTTCAATGACTGGGAGAGACAGGAGAGAGAAAAATACAAGGATAATCAGACAAGTCTGTCTAGTTTTGCATAACATACCTTATATTCCTTCTATTTGTCTCTCTCCCGTCTCTGTCATTCTTTTGAAGTTTCCAGTTTTTGTAAGTTTTTTTTTTTAATGACATAAAAGTAAATTTTTTGTAGCATATATTAATAGAAGAAAGTCTCGGCAAACAGACTTTTTTCCATTGGTATATGCTTGATTTACAACATGCAGACTAGTCGCACTGACCAATCAGCATACTTGTTCTTATAGGTTCATACATTCATAGGTAGGTACTAGGCTATTGGCCCTAGGGCATAATTAAGCCTAGCCAAAAATGTTCTGCTTATGCTTCCCTCCCAAGTGATTTAGTTACCTGTGCCCCTGTCTAGCAGGGCCACTGAGGTGATTCCCAGGGTGAATTTCCTGTTTCCCATCCACTCATCGAGATTCCTCTTGAAGAGTGCTAACGAGGAGCTCTGCCTCACATATATGGGGACCTTATTCCAGAGCAAGGGGAGTCACTGGGACATGAATCTGTCCCTCCAACAAGTCCTGTTTATTGCTGATGTCAGGTTTATGTCCCTTGAGCGTGTAGCTCTGGTGGATTGGGTTTTCCTTAGGTGGAGCATTTCTAGCAATTCAGGGTTTGACATAGCCTTGTATGTCAGGCAGAGATCACTTCTGAGTAGTTGGTACACGACAGAGTACAGTCTGAGTTTTTTTAGCCTCATGGCATAGGGCATCTGTTTGAGGCCCATTATCCTCTTTGTGAGGTACTTCTGAGGCCTCTCAAATTGTTGCATATGTCTTGTTAGGTACATCCCAAACAGGGCATTATATTCAATAATGGGTCTAATGAGTGATGAATAGAGGTGGATAACTTCCTTATTCTTAGATGCAAAACCCTTTGTGATAAGGTGGGCCATGTAGAAGGACTTTCTAACCACTTTAGCAATATGGTTGTCGAAGAAGAGGTTACTATCCACCTGAGTCCCTAGGTCTCTTATCACACTCCCTGTGCTAAGTGGGCTACCACCTATCTTGTAGTTCATAGGTACTTGGTTTTTCCCAAAGGGGATGACAATGCACTTTTTGGCATTTAGCTTGAGGCCGTGGTTTTGGCACCATGTATCTGTATCCGTAAGACCCTTTTGAAGGATGTCTATGCCAGTAGGGGTCTCAATTATTGCACCCAGTTTGCAGTTGTCTGCGAACTTTGTTAGCGATAGTCCCTCCGTGTTTGCTTGCACTTCCGAGAAGTAGATACCAAACAGGAGGGGTCCCAGGACCGAGCCCTGTGGTACACCACTAGTCACAGATTTGGAGTCGGATCTGGCGTTTCCTATTCTCACTGAATGGGTTCTATCCATGAGACAGTTTGCAACCCATCTTGTAATGTAGGGGTTTATATTAAGGTTGGTGAGTTTGTCTATAGTTCCCGGGTGGGGAATGGTTTTGAAGGTTTTTGTAAGATCAAGGTATGCTGTGTGAACCACCTTTCCCTCATCTATTGCTTTAGTGACAATTTTGAAGAAGTCAGCCAGGTTTAGGAGACAAGACCTTCCCTTTATGAACCCAAACTGGGTGGGAGCAAGGGTTTATAGGTTCCCAATGTTGTTGTTTATGAGTTCCATGATGATATGCTCCATGGCCTTGCAGACAAGACTCGTCAGGCTGATGGGGCAGTAATTCCCGGGGTCAGTGGTGGCACCTCCTTTATGGAGTGGTATAAATGTTGCCATGTGCCACTCTGTGGACACATAGCCTGAGGTGAGGCTGTGGTTAAACATAGTATTAAGGTGAGGGATTAATTTGTTTTGGAGTTCATGTAGTACGCAACCTGGGATGCTGTCTGGTCCCATGGATGCTGTGTTTCTTGCCTTGGAGAGTGCTCTTTTCACCTGGGTGTCTGTGATTTTAGGGGCAGTACAATCTTCTGGTATGGAAATGGGCCCTTTGGGAGGTGAGGGTGGGGTGAAGTTTCCGCTGAACCTGTGTGCCAATATATTGGCGATGTCAGTCGGTTCCGTGAATTTTGAGCCATTATGCTGTAGCTCGGAGCAGATCTGGGAGTGGTTATTTAGGTTTTTGACATAGCTAAAAAATGCTTTATGATTGTCCTTGGTGTCTGTTGTGATTTTTCTTTCAAAGCTCGCCTTAGAGGTTTTTATGAGGGTTCTTAGCTTTTTGCTAAGGTTGGTCAGGGAGCCCCTCCATTCCTGGGTTTTTACTCTTTTTTGCAATTATTTCTTCCTTCTATTATAGACCTGATTTACTACCAGGGTCCACCAGACTGGTTTCCTCTTTTTGGAGGAGTGGGTCCTGGTCTTGTTTGGGATAGCACGGTCCATGCACTCATGCATGTACTTGTAGAGTGCTTTTGTGTACAATATAGCAAATTCAATCATATTGCCTTTCTGCTGGGGAGTAACAAAGTTTGCCACCTCTGTTTTGAGTAGCAATTAAGTTCACATTGGTGAAGTTTTTCAGCATGGTTTCTTTTGGGATGGGAGGGGTGAGGGTGGTATGTAGATATCTATGGTGATGAGTTTATGATCTAATCTGACCAATGAGGAATTTACCACAGGTGTGGAGCATTTGTCCCTCATGTTGGTGATGACCAGGTCCAGTATATTTTTACCTCTTGTAGGGGTGTTAATAAGCTGGTCCAGAGCATTGGAGTTAATGTACTCCAGGAAGCGCTGAGCAAAGGTATTAGTACTTCTGTAGTTTTCTCAGTTGATGATTGGGTAGTTGAAATCACCCAGTATAAGGGTGTTCAGCTGGACTCTCATGTTTTCCAGTACCTCGAGGAAAGAGGAGTGCGTGTCATGGGGCAGGGAAGGTGATCTGTAGCAAGCTACAATCTGAATTGCAGTTTTGCAAATTGTCAGTTGCATTTGGATGATTTCCGAGGCATCATACTTTGCAACCAGTCTGGAGGTGTGGTTACCCTTGATGAGTATGGATACACCTTCTCCCTTTGTATTTCGGTCCGGGTTTTGTGGCTGAAATGCGTGGTATGAGTTGTAGCCTGGAATCGCTGGGGTGCTCTCTTGAGCCTTGAACCAGGTCTCTGTTACTGCACAAATATCAATGTTCTCCATATTGAAGAGTGGCTCAAGAGAGTGCATTTTGAGGTTTAAACTCCTAGCATTCAGCAGCATGACCCTCAGTTTTTTGTCACTAGTACTTGTTATGGTGGTGGATTTGTTTTTTGAGCCTTTCCTAAAAAAGGCATTATTGGGGTGGCAAGAGCCTTTGCCAGTATCCTGAATACCAGGGGTGACAGGTGCAAGCCATCTCTGGTGAAACATCGAGGCTTGTCGAGCATGTCATCCCAGGCAGACAAGTACTGGATCCCCTTTGAATGACACCAAAAACTTAGCCAATTGTTGAAATTTATAATTTTTTCCTTGTACTGAGGTATCATTCTTGGTGAGGGTAATGTGCTACTCAGGGCTGGGGTCATACCTGCCTTGATTACATAATCAGAGAGCTCCTCTATGTCTCATTTCATGTAGTCCAGGGAGGTGCATCTCAGGTCATTCACACCAACATGGATAATGACAGAGTTGTATTTGTACTTGTTGTGGAGTGACCTGAGTGCATGGGCAATGTGGCGGAGTCTGGCGCCTGACAAGCAACTGACAGTGACCTTCTCTTTGTCCAGCCTGGTGAGGGGGACATTGGTGTGCCTGACTATGGAGTCACCTATTACAAGTGTGTTTGGTAAGGTGTTTTGCCTTAAGGGCTGTGGTTGTGCAGCACACTGGTTATGGTGGTTATGTGATGATTTCAGTGTGTTGGTGGGTGTAGGTTGCTTCCGTGTCTGCCTTGGAGGTCTCTGTTGTTTCTGCAGATTTTTATTTAGAGCCTCTGAATATGTCTTTATGTATCTATGTGTGGGTTTGCAGCTGCATGTGTGGTGGGTCTATGTGTAGTAAGTGGTGTGCTGCAGGTTGGTACCTCCTCCTCTTGACTGTCAATTCCAGTCATGACTGGAGAGAGCTTTGCCTCAAGTCTAGCTATGTAAGTGCATCTCTCGCAGATTTTGGTGTCGTGTGGTAGGAGGAGAGAGTTGTCTGTGTACATGAGGCAGTTGTGACATTGCCTCAGGATGCCCGAATTCATCAGGTGCACAGGAGAACACACTGGAAGCTGACTCTTGGACATGCCTGAATGGGTTAAGGAAATTATTCTTATTTGCCTGGTAGGGGAGAGTAATTTGACTGTTCCCTACAAACAACAGTTGGGGATCGAGTACTATAGTTTATTAGTGCTTCTGTCTCTTATTGCTCCAAGTGCTAGTCAGAAAGCTCTGATTTCAGTGCTAAAACAGACAGACTGGCTAGTACCAAGGGAAAAACTGAAGAGCAGACTCTGTGGAGCCGGGGATAGTTTAACCCTAGATAACCACCGCTGCTATATGTGCAAAACCGCAGAAATGCGGTTTTTATATCAGAAAGATTAAAGAGATAGAAATTAGTCCAAAATAGCCAATAAAACTATAGTTTCTGGGCAGAAACCACTCCTCCAAGTATAGGTAGGCTGCTCAGAGCTCCCCACTCTCACTGGTGAACAAAGAAACTTCCTTTTTGCCCAAGTAAGGTATGGCCAACACAGAAGCTTAAACACAGTCCAGGTATCAGCAGGTATCTGAAACTGGACTTTTCTAGCTTAGTAAGGCAGGAAAATAGCAATATTTTTTTTTTGTTTTGTTGGGTTTTTTTCAAAAACAGTAGAAACAAATGCAAAAACACTTTTATAGTGCAGTAATGGCTGTCGCACGTGAGTGGGAAGCCAGTAACAATTAAAAAGTATAATTTACAACAAAAAATAATAAAGTGCAGGCACAAATAAATGCAATTTCAGTGTAACATGAGCATTCTGAGAAGCAATAAATGCAAGAAAAACAAGCATCTAGGCAGAAATAGCAATAAGCAACAAGAAAAAACAAAAAATGGTACTTAAACACTCCAACGTCTCTCCTTTTGTCACTCTGGCATTGTAGGTCTCTGCAGGATACCTGGGCAGGATCTGCTGAGATTATACAGATACAAAAAACACACAAATGCGGTTTTTATATCAGAAAGATTAAAGAGACAGAAATTAGCCCAAAATGGCCAATAAAACTACAGTTTCTGGGCAGAAGCCACTCCTCCAAGGACAGGTATGCAGTTCAGAGCTCCCCACTCTCACTGGTGAACAAAGAAACTTCCTTTTTGCCCAAGTAAGGTATGGCCAACACAGAAGCTTAAACACAGTCCAGGTATCAGCAGGTATCTGAAACGGGACTTTTCTAGCTTAGTAAGGCGGGAAAATAGCAAGATTTTTTTTCACGAAAACAGTAGAAACAAATGCATGTCTTGAATGTTAATGGCCAGTCATTGTATAATAGAAATTGTTTACCACTCTCTATTAAGGTACTGTACATTTGATTAATTCATTATGTCATAAGTAACAACTTGTGTCCTCAGAAAATAGTAATCATCATTTGTGCAGTGTTGAGGGTGAAGTGGCAGCAGTGCTAGTGTTAATGGCAGGATGCTTGTGTAACTTTTATTTTAGATGTTTTTTTATCCTCTTAATAGTGTGTATTATTTTTATTATCTTCTGTGCAAGTGTCAGCTTTACTATTACTCAACTGAAACTCATGATAATGAATGGAACCTTATTGTTGTTAAACACTGTGTACAGTATAGTATACATGTTATGCCTTCCACTTTTCTATCCAGATTATTTTCTTTCATTGTAAGAATTATCATTAATCAAATGAAATACATGCACATAGGAAGCCTCTTAATTCTCGGTTACACTGTATAAAGACATATTCTGCAGTTATGTACATATTTTTTTCTTTTCCTTTCCTTGTTTCTATATTTTCTTTGAAGTTAAACAGTGACATCAGTGTAGTGAAAGGCATGGTAGTTAAGTGATACAGTGCATATTTCAACAGCCTGTGTTACGGTAGGTCAAATGTGTTATATGCAACATCTCCTAAAGACAAGGTGGGTGACAGCGCAAGTGAGCTCAACTCAAGGATGGACTGTCATTTGAGACTGAAGATGACTTGCTGTAATAATGTGATCTATTGAATGCAGGTGATCCTACAGACACTGATCTCACAGTGCAGCATTGCCGAGACTTTCAATGAGAGGTTATGCTACATGTAGATGAATGCTAATGTAGCCTGCATGAACTCTGTTGTGTTTATCCCCCTCCACAATATTCACATTACTTTCAGTGTGATGTGTTATGCCTCCATGTGTCTGGACAGTAACCTGTCCTCTTCCCCATCCAACATTGACTCCTACTTAACTCTGGTAGGTCTTCACTTGTGTACACATAGAGGCAGAGATAGCTTCTGTGTGTGCCACCATACTAATGATCAACGTGATGATGGCAGCATGCCTACTTTCTACCATTTCCATATAGTGCTAGAAATCCTCACATGCACACTGCAGTATTCTGACCATTTCTAACTTACTCTCTGTGGCAGTGCAGTACTCTGACCACTTCTAGCTTACTCTCTGTGGCAGCACACTGTACCTTAACAATGTCACAGCACATTTGCTGGAGGGCAGTCAACATTTTACATGTTTCCTGAGGTAGTTGTGACATATGCTTGTGCCTGGTACCCCTTTGTAAAGGTGTCACAGTAAGCACTGTAGCATCTGAGTTTGTGATGTCATCCAGCAGGTATTCCATTGGTTCTGGAGATACTGGTATTAAGGTGCATGGGGTTTCTCCCTGTAAAGATTGTAGTGTAATATCCACAGTTACTTGACTTTGTGATCCAGTGTCACTTCCGGCAGAGTTAGTTACATATTGTGGGATGTGTGATCCTGCCATTAATCATTGTGACTGTATGCCACTTTCCTCAGTCTGTCTCATAAATATTGCTGTAATAACTATGTTATCATCAGTCTCAGAAATTCTACTGCTATCTTTTAAATTTACTGATATAGTGAAACTGCTCACTTCTGCTGCTGACCCTGTAAAGAATTGATTACATTACAACTCAGATACTGGAGTACACTACTGTATGCTGTGTAATCAGGGGTGGGGGGGGCACATACCATGCACACTATGTTAAATGTCATTATGTGCAGAAGTGGATGGGTCACCTGTTAATAATAAATGACATGTGTTACGTATAATCATTTAATCTGAACAGTCATTTCTTTATGTACATATATTACAGAGGTCAAACTAACCTTCCTGAACAGATGTCGGTGGATGCTGCAGACAAGGCTATTTGCCAATGTCCACAATACCTCTAATTATGTCTGTGCTATTCTCATCTGTTTTGTAGTCATTCAGCAAATGAAGAGGAAATACTTCTTGTCAGGTGTTAAAAGAATATATGTATGAAGTTCCCCCAAGTACTGCTACAGACCATTGTATTCTGTCTTGCCTTCACTCTGGCACATTCTGTTGTATCACTGGCCCCCTTCTTGTGCTTTGTCAATGTGTGGTTCCTTCCACCAACAGAATTTATATTCATATTCACTTGGTCCCAGGCCTTTGCTCTCTCAGCTCATTTGGGTCCCCTTTTCCAGAAAGACATTTGCCATATGTCCTGTAGTGTGAAACTGAGAATTTCTAGCACTACATGGAAATGGTAGAGAGTGGGGATCATGACATGATCGCATTGATCCACAGTATTCTGGTACGTGCAGCAGCCATCTCCACCTCTTTGTGTACACTATGTTTTTCCTCATTGCTGAAATGAACTTTACACTGTCTGGATCCCTGCTGCTTCATGCATTCACGTAAAGCAACATATAAAAGTAACTTACTGAAGCTTGATTTAAGAAAATGAATTCCACTCATTAGCCAAGCAACACAGCAAAGAAAGCATGCCTGCATTTGTCACAAACAAATCAAAGATCTGAACACAGCAACAGCATTTATTTTGACACAATACCCACATTCATACACATACTGCAAATCAAACTTCACCCAGTTAAAATTGGGTAGTATTAACCTGTATAGCATAATCCACAAATGGAGAATATTACTGCAAACACTTATCATTACAATGCCATCATATGCTGTTGGCAACTGAGTAGAACTCCTTTCCCTACCATTTCCTGTATTTATATTTTCAGGAATTTTCATTCATGACAGTCATAAATCCTGTCCCACAGTACAGCAACACTGATCCTGAAACTGCAATACATTGATGTAAATGCAGTAAATCAGATTTCACACACTTAAAAGTGTGTACTTATATCCTGTATAGCATAAAATGCAAAAAAAAAAAAAAAAAAAAAAATTGCAAACATTTATCATTTATATCATCTTGAGTACTCCTTCTCAATACACTTCCAGTACTATTGTCATGAATTATCATTTATGAATGACACTCCTGTCATCAACATTAATGTGAGTCAACTGCATTTGATAGTTAGATTAATGAAAAATACATTTCTCCTGTTAATCATTGACCTACAGACTGAATATGCACTGTTTGCCACTAATTTATAACTATACTGCTATTTTTATCTTACTTGAAAAACGTTGTGGTTTCCCAAAACACTTGCTGTCAAACTTGACTGATCACATCTAGATATGGTGGTATTAAACTTATTTA
Organism: Protopterus annectens; assembly: GCF_019279795.1. NCBI lineage: Eukaryota > Metazoa > Chordata > Ceratodontiformes > Protopteridae > Protopterus > Protopterus annectens. The sequence goes on from NC_056737.1 coordinate 641,660,463, forward strand.
CATAAAATGTAGCTTACTTACTTGTATTTTATACAAATTAGGCTGACGTCTACTTATCATTATGAACTGCAGTAATACATGATTGTGTATGTCAACAGATTCACATAAAACGACCTTGGGGAGCTGTGTGCAAGTTGTGCTGTGCTGTACTGAGCCAAGCTGAACTTGGAAATGTATGAAAGAGCCAAAAACATCTCAAGTATCAATATGCATATAAAAGGAAAGACGGAGTCAACAACATTTAGGTAGCAGAATCCTGAAACCTAATCCATGTAGATCTTGTATACTCTGACACATCTTATCACCTCATAGCACTCAGTTATTTTGATTAAAGCAAAGTGACACCAATTTTAAGTGTTATTTATAAACCAAAGTAAAAAAATGTAATGTACACTATGTAGAAAGGAATGCCTCCATAACTGAATAATGGTTCATAGGTTTGTAGGTGTTTACTAGGCTAACGACCACAAGGGCCTTTTTAAGCCAAGCCATGGATCACAAATCTCTGACAAGTTCTGATACCTGTGATAAGTGTAAGCATGGGCCTGGGAGATGAACTATATATAGGTTATCTCTGTCCATTAGAGACATAGGTGCCAAACCAAGAATGAATTTCCAGTTTCCCATCCAGTTGTCTAAGTTGCACTTGAACTGGGTTAAGGAAGAACTCTGCTTCACATTGATAGGGAGCCTGTTCCATAGACGGGGTAGTCTCTGGGATACATACCTATCTCTCCAGCATATCCTATTTATATCACAGGCAAGGTTTAAGTCTTTAAAATGGGTAATTTTGGTGTTGTTTGTTTTGTGGATATGCTGAAGGTCCATCAGAGTGGGGTCTGAAAACACCCTGTATGCCAGGCATAGATCTCCCCTCAAAAACCTGTAGGAGACAGAATTCAGAGCTAGGGCCTTGAGGCAGTCTGCATAGAACATATTGCTTATGCCCTGTATTCTTTTAGTGAGAACCTCTGTGGATGTTCCAATTGGTTGATATGCCTGGTTAGGTACATACCAAAGGGGGCATTGTACTAAATGATAGGCCTGATGAATGCCGAATACAGTGGAACAATTACTTCCCTGGACTTAGATGCCATACCTTTGTTTATAAGTTGTGCAACATAGAATGATTTCCTCATCACTGTAGACATGTAATGATCAAAGGCTAAATTACTTTCTGTATGTGTCCCTAAGTCCATAACTGCTGGGTCACCTCTAAGGGGTGTGTTGTCAATATGATAGTTACCAGGGATGGATGAGTTTCCAAAGGATACTATTATGTGTTTCTTAGCATTTAGCTTTGGTCCATGGGCCTGACACCAGTTGTTTCTCTGTGTCAGCCCCTCATGGAGAACATTTGTGTCAGTGTGAAATTCAATGATAGCTCCTAATTTGCAATCATCTACAAATTTAGTCAGTCAGAGACCACTGACATTGGCCTTGATGTCTGAGAAGTAAATGCCAAAAAGGAGCAGTCCAAGAACTGATCCTTGAGGGACTCCACTTGTGACTGGCCTCTTTGTACTGGTGGACTCCCCACTTCTAACTTCCTGGGTCCTGCCTGTGAGCCAGCTGGCTATCCATAGGGTGACATACAAGTTTGTACCTAACCTCTTGAGTTTGTCAACAATACCCGCATGGGTTATTGTGTCAAATGCCTTGGCCAGGTCAACGTAGGCACTGTGAACGACTTTGTCCGCATCCATTGCTTTAGTCCACCAGGTTGAGTAGGCATGATCTGCCCTTGATGAAACCAAACTATGTTGGGTTCAGTGTCTGGAGGTTTGCTATATCTCTATTGATCATTTCCATGATAATTCTTTCCATGGCTTTACATATAAGACTGGTGAGACTTATGGGTCAGTAGTTTCCAGGGTCTGTAGATGTCCCACCTTTGTGCAGAGGGATGATTGTTGCCTTTCTCCATTCATGAGGCATGAAGCCTGTTTGGAGGCTACAGTTAAATAGTAATTCCAGAGGCCTTGATAGGTCATGTTTCATACTATTAACAAGGCATCCTGCGATATTGCCTTGGCTCATTGATGCAGTGTACTTGGTCTTAGAGAGAGCATTAAGGACAAGTTCCCTAATGATAGTAAGGGGAGTTATATCTGGTGATATTTCATAAGGGAAAGTTGAGTGGGAGAGAGGGGTAAAGTTGGGGGCTGAATTTATAATGCTTGACCTTAATGTCAATCGGGCAAATAAAGGTTAAAACATTACTGTGCAGAAGCAATAACAAATATAAGCAAATGCTAAAGTCACTGACTTTATCATAACAAAAATGCACAAATAGTACTTTAAAAATTATCTATATCTATGTGACAATTCAGTTTGGTAAACCGTATTTGCCAATAACAGCAGTTCTATGCTCAACCCTACATGGTAGTTGGGCTTGGTTATGGTGATGTCACATCTCAGAGAGTGTGGTCTCCATTCTCTGAAACCTAGCCCTGAAGTTACATTCCTCACTTTTTTACTGGCACTTCAAATGATGGCAGCAGCATCAGGCATCAGGCATCAGGCTGAGGCTGAGCTCTAACTTGGTCTGATAAGAAGGCAAAGATCATGGCCTATCTCTTATAAGACTCATACTGGGAGGAAATTGAAAGAGTGGCAGCTGACATTGAGTGCAAAAAGGTTGGCATCTGAAACAATTGGGTGATCATCCACTCTGAGCTGCAGTGTTACCACAGGTATGATGACCTGCAGAGGTGTAAGTCTGGCCAGCTGGCCAAGTGAGTAGACCAGGTTAGGGCATGAAAGCCATTTTATTTTTTTTATCTTAAGTAAAATACGTTTTACACAATACTAGTGAACTATTACATAATTTGTTGTTATTTCTGTCATCTTCATCTACTATGATTGCTATAATGTTTTATATACTTGTTTGCTTTATAGCATTCTTCAAATCAGCATCTGTTAAAAATAGGTCAGACCCAGTCATACTATCCTGGTTGTAAAACTTAATAACATGAAAATAAATACATAAATAAATAAATGAGTTCGGTTTTTGTAAGTGGTATACTGTCATGTGAGTCCTTTCATACAAATAAGCTTAATGTTTCATATTTACCCCAAATTCTGAGTGCTACTTGAGATTTTCAGTTGCAGTCTTCCTATAACATGATGGTAATGGATAACAATCTAAAAGTTTCAGTTATTTTTATCATAGCTGGACTTTTCAGTTTGTGAGGTTCTGTGGCTCTTCATATGTATTTCAATGGTACATTAATATATCAAACTCTTTATTGCATAGAATGCAGCATACTATCATTCATCCATCTATTAAAACATATGACAAATTTATCATCACATATCAGTCGTGTGTGTGTGTGTGTGTGTGTGTGTGTGTGTGTGCATGTGTGTGTGTGCGTGCGTGTGTGTGTGTGTGCGTGTGTGTGTGTGTGTGTGTGTGTGTGTGTGTGTGTGTGTGTGTGTGTGTGTGTGTGTGTGTGCGTGTGTGTGTATGTGTGCGTGTGTGTATGTGTATTGAAATCATTTGTATTAAAGTGTCTAAAATATGACCAGTATTAATCGTGTATACGTGAAAACAATGTCATATCTTTTGTCAAAGCTATGTCTAGAAAGGTTTCATATTGGAACAGTGCACTAAACCAGTAAATAAAACAAAATTAATAAATAAGTGCATGAAAAAATGAATGCTCGGGAAAAATTCACAAAAGTATGATTTGTAAAAATCTGCTATACTATCCGAAGCTTACAAAGTAGTAAAGGCCAAGGTACACGGATGCACTTAAATATTTACCACATACCCAAATAGTATGATAGAAGTGTCTAATGCTGAAGACAAGCATTACATTTTTTTCCAGCATTTAGCACGTGGAATGATGTGGCACTGTGTCACTCAGCACCTAGTTCTCTGCTTTGGTTCCTGGAAATAGTTTCAAAGTATCGTGGTAAAGACATTCCATTGGATCATTTTGAAACCTCTATATAGCCTGTAGGTATGCATGTAGTGTGCATGTGTGTGCATGTGTGTGTGTGTGTGTGTGTGTGTGTGTGTGTGTGTGTGTGCGTGTGTGTGTGTGTGTCGCACCTGTGATGGACTGACATTCTGGTCAAAACTGAACCTCTGCCTTATATTTGTTAAGTGGTGGTGTAGGCTTATAGTCCTGCATGATCCTGAATAAGAAAATCAGTAGAAATGTTCATCTTTAGATACTTTTGTCAAGTTTAAGACAAAAAAAAAAAACAAAAAGAAAAACAAACAAGTTCATAAAGTGAAATCTGTTGAGTCATTCTGCTGTTGTTGTAGACAACCCCTTAACAGGAATACACAAAATACCTGCTAAGCGACACAAAAACGTACACAATCAGCCGCTAAACCAGCAAGATGTCTTTGCTATGAATTAAACACTTGTCTAAACATTGTGTCTTTCCAGGATTTCCAGCCTTGTGAAGCAAGCTAATTAAACTATGTACGTCAGTCACATATGAGACACTAGAAGAAAGGATAGTGCTTGTTTTTGAATTTCGGGAGTACAACATCAGATTTTTATAATTCATAAACACTTCTGTTCTACTCACTTAGGCTTCTTCTAGAACTCAAACTTTGAACTCTGTAGATTTCCACAAATTCCACTGGAGAGTTTTTACTTCAGTCCTAGCAATGCTCTTAGTGGCAGTGACGGCATATTTCTGAAATATAGAAAATTATACTATTTCATCCATGTTTATTCCTTTTAGAATAACATCGAGGAGGGCTCTCATTGTGCCTACAATCTCCTCAAAGGAAATTTGCAGGCTATACAGTCAGCCACTTTCATTTCCTGACTCAAGCAAAAAAAAAAAAAAAAACTTCATTGCTGAGCCACAAATATCACGCTTACTTACCCACTGCAGTCCATTCCTGTCCCTACTCACTTTCAAAAATTCCTTACCAGGGGCCTTAGTCAGGCCCTTCAAAAATTGATCATTTCTTTTCTGCCATAAAAAAGAGTCAGCATCCATTTTCTTTTTTTTTTTCAAAAATGTTTTTATTCATTTTATAACACAATAACTTAACAGCGTAGTAACAAGAAAAAACAAACGATATACAATGTCCATAACAACTAAAAAAGCAATATACATAGGAGAACACTTAATATTTCTCTAACAGATGGCATCCATTTTCTAGATCCCATCCAGGCCTTCCACTGCAGTTCAGGCAGACTCTAAACAAGAACTTAGATGTAACTAACATCCTTGATTTGCAAGAACAGCTTATCTATTTAGCTGGAGACATATTTTCTATTCCTCATTAGTTGACTATGAACAAACAACAGCAATTTTTTCCCAGTCTAACATATTTCTGTGGGAATCCAGTGTCTTAATTCATTGCAAGCTATAGTGGCAGTTCTTAATTCATCAGGCCCAGATTTTCAGAATAATGACATTGGATTTCTTTCAAATTATAGCCTTCTTTAAGTTCTTCATTCACTTTGACATCGCAAGTTTTCATCTTTTTATCAGGATTTTCATGCACAGAACTCATTTGACTTTTACATTTTTTCTTGATTGTCATTATTTATTCCAGCAAATTATTTAAATTGCCTGTGGTAACCAGGACTTGGTTTGGTTGCTACTGTAAACAGTTTGTAAGACAATGCTGAAATGAAAATAAATCATTTGGCACAAAATATGTATGTATTACATACAAATAAGTAGGAATCATATTCCTTTTGTTCCTCAGTTGTGGCAAAGATTCTATTGCTATAATCTAGCCATGCATTAGTATTTAGAAAAACATCTAGCTATCATATATGGTTCATGCCATAAGGCAAGGGTCATGAGATCAGGACATCAGCTTACTTGATGGAATAGGTCATCTGTATATCTGTCTTACCTTGTATATATTAACTGGTTGTGCATACCCTTTCTTAGGTGCTTGGGATATGTACATGATTCCGTCAACTTGTATACATTTCTTAAGCTAAAATGTGTAGGATAGCACACACTCTCACTACCTAAGAGGCTAAATCCCTCATCTTACACATGCACATACAATAACATTGATGCCATTCAATGCTCATAATCTTTACTTACCCATGTAATGGTGGTGTACTGCTAGCATCAAAGTCAGCCACAAACATAAACTCTTGCAACTGTGGATTTCCAAGGTTAAGTGTTGAACCTGGAACACAAAAATAAATGTCTAAGAATACAAATGAATGTCATATCCATGCATACTGTTACTTGCTAATGTAAGTAAGTATACTGTGGGTGACTTTTACAGCAATGACATCAAGATGTGACACCACTGATATATGTAAATATATGTGTCCTCTATCAACTAATAGGTCTCATGCACCAAAGATTCACATATTCATACCTCTCAGAAATGTAGATTTTCACAGAATGTCCACAGTTTGGCCTCATACTTTTGCACTGGCAAATCAATAAGGAGTGAAGTTAGAAAATTATGATAGACATTTCATAAAAATAGTAATAAAAAAACTGTTATTCTATCAGTTGTCTAAGTTTGTAAGATCAAAAGACCAAAATATTTAAAAAATCCCCCTATTGTTAGGCCTTTGTCCCACTTTTATTTGGCTTGGTCCAGCTTTGTTGGTCTAAGAGGTTAGAAGAGATGTACACATTACAAAAACCTGTTCATAGATTCATAGGTTCATAGGTTCATACTAGGCTATCTGCCCTAGGACATTTATAAGCCTAGCCAGAATGTGTTTAGCTTTCGCCACCCATTTTAAATTTATTTTGCCATGCCCTTTTTCGAGGTTAGTATACTGTGCCTCTGTCTAACAGTGACACAGAAGTGATACCCGGGGTAAACCTACGATCTCCCATCCACTCATCAAGATTCCTCTTGAAGAGAGTCAATGAGGGACTCTGCCTAACCTGGACTGGGATTTTATTCCAGAGTGAAAGGAGCCTCTGGGTTATGAATCTGTCCCTCCAGCATGTCCTATTTATTTCAGTGCTGAGGTTCAAGTCTCTCGAGCGCGTAGCTCGATGGGATTTGGATTTTCTGAGGTGCAGCATGTCCATTAATTCCGGGTTGGACATGGCTTTATACGTCAGGCACAGATCGCCTCTGAACAGGTGGTATGCCACTGAGCAGAGCTGGAGTTTCTTTAACCGAGCAGCATATGGCATCTGTTTGAGCCCTTTGATCCTCTTGGTGAGGTACTTTTGGGATCTTTCCAGTTGCTGCAGGTGTCTGGTAAGGTACATCCCAAAAGGGGCATTGTACTCAATTATGGGCCTGATGATGGATGAGTAAAGAGGCACGATGGCCTCCCCTGATCTAGATGTGAATCCCTTCATGATTAGGTGGGCTATATAAAATGTTTTTCTAACCACTTTGGCCACATGGTTGTCAAATGAGAGATTGCTATCAACTTGGGTCCCCAGGTCCCTAATTACTTCTTCTGTACTTAATGGATTACCACCTATGTGGTAATTTGTGGGAACTTTGTTTTTGCCAAAGGGGATGACTATACACTTTTTGGCATTTAGCTTGAGGCCATGGCTCTGGCACCAGTTGTCTGTTTCTATGAGGCCCTTTTGGAGGATGCTTGTGTCAGCTGGAGAGTCAATTATGGTGCCCAGTTTGCAGTCATCTGTGAACTTGGTCAGCCACAGTCCTTCCATGTTGGCCTGTACCTCCGAGAAATATATACCGAACAAGAGAGGTCCCAGGACTGAGCCTTGTGGGACACCACTTGTAACTGGTTTGGAGTCTGACATGGCTTCACAATTCTAACCATGTGGGTTCTGTCCTTGAGCCAATTTGCAATCCATCTAGTGACATAGGGGTTTATATTTAAGCTGGTGAGCTTATCTATAATGCCCGAGTGGGGTATTGTATCGAAGGCTTTTGCGAGGTCCAGGTAGGCTGTGTGGACCACCTTCCCCTCGTCAATCACCTTGGTGACTGTTTCAAAGAAATCAACCAGGTTTAAGAGGCAGGATCTGCCCTTAACAAAGCCGAACTGGGTAGGATCCAGTGTCTGTAGGTCCCCAATATCTTTATTTATGAGGTCCATGATGATCCTTTCCATAGCTTTGCAGACCAAGCTAGTCAGGCTTATGGGGTGATAGTTTCCAGGATCCGTTGAGGCACCACCTTTATGGAGAGGGACCACTGTTGCTGTACGCCACTCTTTGGGCACATATCCTGTAGTAAGGCTGAGATTGAACAGTAGTTTTATGTTTGGGTTTAGCTCTTCTTGGAGTTCATGTAGGACAGCATTACAAACACAGTTATACTAAGCATTAAGACTCATATATCCCTTAATCCAAAAGATGGAAAATAAGGATATAGCACAGTTATCATAATTTGCACAGGGTGTTGGGGGGAGGCAGGAGGAATAGGCTGACACAAAAGGTAGTGTGTGCATGTGAGTAAAAAAGACAGACAGGCAGATATTTCAATAAAATATCAACTGGCCACTGAGACAAAATGAGCTGTAGGCCTCAAGACTGACCTATGTAACTGTTATGTGTGTGTGTGTCTATATGGGCACTCCAGGTGAAATTTGTGTATGAGTGTCTGCAAGAACACAGCCAAGCTCTGTGCTAACTCTGCATCCTGGTACTTCATACAGGGGTGTGCTGTGCATGGTAGAGGTGACAGTTTATCGTTGATGTCCCCAGCTGAGTTGCACTGGCACATCCATGGCCACAGTCAGATGCACTATTGCTACATGAACATGACTGATGTCTGCTGGATAAGCTCTCCAGTAGAGCCACTATTGGAGTATGATCAGGCACAGTCACATCAGCTGACATCAGATGGCATAGCTGACATACATCCATGGGGTTGCCATCCCCCTCCCAGCAGACATTCCATCACAGACACCGCCCATTCCAATGTGTCATTCATCTGATCCATCGAATCAACAACATGGTGGAGGCAGTCACACATGTCATCCTGTGAGACATCTACAACCCTAAGCATTTCCTCGGAGGCCATGTTGGAACATGCCTGCTCCTCCTTGATGGCCCTAAACATATGTTAAGTGGCAAGGAAAGACATATCAGGATCTTGTAGAGGATGGACAGCAGGCATCCTCCAAGCACTCCTAACCACCATCTGGAGTGGCAACTCACCCACACCTTGGCTGTGGCCAGAGTCAAGTGGCACTGAAGTCACAAAAACCATGCTCACACCCCACCTGTCCAATATCGGGGGGCTCACTGGAATAGATTTGTGTAGGCCTTTTGCCTGTGCCCAATGGAAATACAGGGGATAAATATCACATAAATAAAAGTCTTGCTTAGATATAATACATATTAATTTTTCAATATTACCCACTGTAGAAACACAAAACTTCAGTTATTAAAATATGATAAAAGGTTATGTAGTTGTAAGATATCGCAGTCACACACAAACCAAGGTTTGATCAAAAACAAGGACTAACAAGAGCAAGCTTCTGTAAAAAATGTTTAGGTTGTGTCAACAGACAAATGGAACTAGCCTCTCTCACCCCACAACAATAGACAAATGATAGTTTGTACCAAACAAGAATAACAAATCAGGCAATTGTTATTAGTGCTTTTAAACAAACTCTCAGAAAAAATATTCACACATTTATCACAGAAAAGTCATATTTATGCAATTGCCAGTCACCTCTACCTGTGCCCAGTACTCCCCGAGAAGTGTTTTTGAGCCATTCTAGAAGGCTAACACCCCTTTGTTGCTGACAATATAGGACATTTACATTTAACTGAAATAACATACAGGAGTGTAAGAGAAACACTTGTAACAGTGTATTTGAGAAAGTAAAAAGCCATGACAAAAATGCCTATGCCATTGGTAAATTTCAAAGAACTGCATATAGATAAAAGTTGCATTTGCTAATGCATATGGGTCTACTTCTGTGGCTCGAAAACATGTTTTTCTAACAACAGAAAGCTGAACCCACTTCGGCAAAAGTGCACTTAACTGAAAGTACACTTTCACAAACAACAGTTCACTGAAGCATGGTACGGTGGGGATACAGAAATATACCCATTTCCCCACTGTACTGCAATCTTGGAGTTAGTATATATAAGTAGCAGGGGTGGGGGCACAGCCCCCCCATATGGGGGAGCAGTGGGGTTGCCCTCCTGCAAAAGTGTGTTTCCAGTATTTATTTTTTTTTATTTCTTGTTCGGTGAACCAGTATTCGTGAAATTGCACTTTTGTTTAAGTTCACTTTCTCTGAAGTGGGTTTGGCTTTCTGTTTGAAAAAACATGTTTTCGAACAACAAAAGTAGACCCCTATATATATATATATATATATATATATATATATATATATATATATATATATATAAAATATATTTTTTCTCCCAGTAGCATGTCAGCAAATCTATGTGATTGAAAAATTCAATCATACCTTATCAAGATCAGATAAATCCAAACTAATAGCAATCTTCTCCTCTGTTATCCACATAATCAACTCTCCACACCTTCAGGTTCCCTAGCTACATGATTACCTTTTTATAGTACAGATTCAGGCTTGTAGCATGGTGAAGATGCAAATGAGATGTGAACTCATCATAATTGCTGAATCCCAAAATCATGGCTGTGTGTATCAGATATAAAGATAGTGCAGGCACTCCTTCAATGTCAGCTGCTAATGGATTGCAACTGTGAATCATTACTGATAGGGATAAGGAAAACAAAACAATTCAGACTCCCTTACCTGCAGTGGGTGTGTCACCCAGGATACATGTACACAGTGCAGAAGTAATCATATCAAGGTTTTAAATGTAAGTAAGCACCACACATTTCTCAAATTTCTGTTCAGTAATATGCAAACTCCCCTGATTTTGTTGAAAATGGTATATTATTCCCACTTAATATTCTACCACATTTTAAGTACATGATACAAAATTCTTTACAGACTGCATGTCTCAGATTACTGCTCAGATAAGAGAAGAATGAGCACAATTCAAACAGAAGACAGAGCTGCATTGCTGTAAGCAATATTCATAAATGGATGGGTGATCAGTCATTACACTGAATCTGTAATTAACACATGTACCATCTGAGAGTGTACAAGTGTCATTTGTCTTGTTAATACTGTGGATGAAATGGGACTTGCTTGTATATACAATTATTTGCACTCCTGCTGCAGAGCTGTTTCTGTGACCAATTTAGATAAGAGACTCTTAACTGTGTTTTGTCAGTTCATTGCTGTGACAGTTCAAATCCAGACTTGTGTTAAAAAATCTTAACATTTTCTTCATAATGGTATATGCCTTAGCGCAAGCATATTGAAATGGATAAGTCAAATAAATTTCATGTAATGTACTTCTATGACAGAGACCACATAAACTACATCTGTGAATCACATGTGTGTATAGCACACCTGCTAAACATGCTAAACCATACAGTATATACTATTTGTAGATCATGGTTAAAGTCCCATGTTTGTCTTTAAAGGATGAAACCTAATAAACACTGCTCACAAGAATAAAACAAAGTGTGTTTCATCTCTCATGTTTGCTCATCACTTAACCACACAACTCTGGCCTAATGGCCCACACACAAAGCATATATAACACCTGCAGACAGTACTCAGTTTCAGAATTGATATATCATTGTATTTTCTTGCCATTGCGCAAACCAAGTTAGGTCGCGTGGTGGTCAGCAACCTTCCCAAATGCCTGCAGGTCCAGAACACCTGCAGAGAAGAAGCAGATAGTAAACAGTTTCAAAATAGATACATTGAATCCTGTATGGTTTACCACCATGCAAACATGCTAAGTGGCACTGTGCAGTGGTGAGCACACATACTTAATAATGCATATGAAAATATATAGCTGTTCTTTATCTGTTCCTGTGGCAGTAGGTATAAGTATAGGCTGCAATTCAGGTGAGCCTGGGCTCTAATGTGGAACACTCCCAATGTTATTAATGCTTGTCCATTCAATTTTAAAAAACAAATAAAAAAATTAAACATAATTATAAATAACATTAGGTATGTAAAGGAGTGGAGCTCATATGAATTATATGTGTTACAGAGGATATAGTGAATATTATGTTTCTATAATTATAATTGTCTTTTCTGGTCTTGGATGGCCTTTAGACCTCAATGATATTCATACACACATAAATGCATAAACCAGGACCTTGTCAAGTCACACACATACATGGTTAACTCCTCACTCTGTCATGTGTATTTATTTATAATTAATGAGCATGTTCAACAAACACTTCCTCTGTGGCAAGGATGAAAAATCACCTATGTGGAAGAATGTGTTTTGTCTCTAATGCATGAATTTGAATTCCACATTGTATAAATTAATTTTATCAATGTGTAAAGCCACACCAAAAATGTGTTAGGTCATACAATTTATACCCCCAATACATGTCTGTAAAGTTAAATCAAGTAACAGGTACAGTAGTATCCAAACCACAAACTAATGTCAATTGTCACAGTACCCTTCTTAGTTCAAGAACTGCTTTCATCTCTTTTTGGCATTGCTGCTCTCCACATAATGTCTTGCAAACTTAGTCGGCATGGTTGTTCAGATTTGCACACTAGTAGTAAATGTGATAATATGCATTGACGAGAAAGCACTGTTAACTATTTCTGTTTTCCCTAATCAGGCATGTCTGGAGGTAGAAGGGAAGGTGCCTAATTTAGAGCTCAAAGATGGAGTATTGAGGAGTCTAGAATCCTTATTGGATTCCTTGTAAAGTGTCACAGCTGAAGGCTCTTGCAGAGGGACTATACTGGATTATTGAAGTAGTCAGCAGCACCATTGTGTGGCTGTTAGTATTTGTGTCAGGAAATGTCCTGCATGAGCCACAAACAACTGAGGTGTAATGTGTCCTGCTATGACATCAGGCCACTCAAACACAGCTTGCCCATTAAACACATATAGGCATATGTTGTGCAAGTGATGTACCTATGTGACATTGATACAGTTGTATGACTGTGTACATAGCAACAGTGTGTGGAATGTGATGAATGACCAAGGTTGTATTTGGATGTCTTTTTACAAAGCATTTACTCCAATACATATGAAATGTTAAGTGGAATACACAACTAAGCACAGTAGTGTGTGTGGATGCCACCAGACATACCCAATCGGAGGTAATAGACAAACCAGTAGCTGTCAGTTTGTCTCACTTGTCACCCCCCTGTTGCCACTGGTCATGAGCCAAAGTATACATGCAAAAATTACTCATGTTTTATTATCACAAGGGCAGCTCATCTGTGCACTCTCTACAGCTAGTAACACATAATCAATGGGTCCTGACATCACAGGTTGCCTATAACATAACTTAAAACTTGACCTACAAGACCCAGCTTGATCCACACTTTAACACAGCCTCCAGACAGCCTATGTTCCCATAGGAGGGTGTACAGCAACATGCATCCTTCTGACTGGGGGAGGGATCATGATGCATGGAGTTATAGACCCATCCTGACACTCCTCATCTCTGAGGTAGGCTAAGGAGGCATCATGGATCTTCTCTAAAAGAACACAGGCAATATTCCAACTGTTAAGGCTACATCATAGCTGTTACATCTGTTTGCTGTCCTCAAGAAGGTTACCAAGGGCATGCATGATGACAAGACTATCATCATGTGTAAGTTTACCTGGCCAAGGCATTTGACACAAATCCACAGTTGGGTATTACAGAAAGACTATCTCAAGTCACCATACGCACCTACGCCACCAAGTGGGTAGACAACTGGATTACATATGTGACAGATAAATATGTTGCAGTGTGTGACGTCACCTCTATCTAGAGCCCAGTGGCTAGGTCAGTGCCTCAGTTCTCTGTGCTAGGCCCTTGTCTATCCATTATTAAAGTCTCAGACATCAAAACTGACTTACATATCCTTCTTCTGACCAGCTTTGTGGAGAACTGTAAATTGTGGACAGTCATTGAAACCAAGTATAGTACTGGAATAATCACATAGTATCAACACACACAAATGATTGCTGCCACTGCCATGGGGACACAGTAGATGAAGAAAAATCATGAGGGGATTAGTTCCATTATGAAAGCAAATACACCCAATAATTACAATATAGACAGTACACTCCTATGAGCACATCAAGTGGTAAGTGGCCTGTGAACTCAGGTACATGGTATGCAGAACATCCACCAGCATGTGCTCCAGTGGTGACCACTCCCATGTATTTGGCACAACTCCTGAGTATGTGCAGGATGGCCACATCTAAAGGCATTATACTTTCATTGTTCTCAGCCCTGATCATACCAATAATTGAGCACAATGCACCCTTTTTCATGTACCTCGCAACACATCTTCCAGGGATGAGTTACTGAAGTGTACCACTTTTGCCACAGTGAGCTCTCACGTATCATATCAGCCATACTTAACTATTCTTTTCAGTGCATAAACATTAGGGTATGACAGTGCAGAAACTCCTTCAAGATGTTATACAACATGCATGTGTGATAAGTGCTCCTGTGATGCACATTCACGAAGGTGTGGAATGTGGTATATATATATATATATATATATATATATATATATATATATATATATATATATATACATATATATATATATATATATATATATAGATGTATATATATCTATATAGATATATATATATATATATATGTATATATATATATATGGCATGCACACTTGTCATCTAGCCAGGATTGCAAATAATTTCAAACACAGACGTAACAGTGTCCCTTCTAAAGCAGATGTTAAATATGGAGGAAGGTGTAACTTGAGTCCCCTCAGAGATTTCTGACAAATCATAATAGCTGTACAATTGTGCTCTTGCAGAACCAACTATGATGATTCACAATCACATATGTTATGTCAAAGACATGGGATTACTGGTGGTATTATTCTAATATTGTCCGTGAGCCTGTTACTGTGTGTCCAGCTTGCATGAGACCCATGCTGACATTGCATTCATATTCAGGCAACTCATTTTGCACAGCTTACAATATGCACCTAACCTTTGGCATATACCATCCCTGATAATATGTTCTGTCCATTGTTCATGTCAGGATGCTTATATCACAAAGAATCTTCTCCACTGATATGTCACTTTGTGTGACAAATACTATACAATAACTGTGCAGTCCATACTGTATAATGTTAATATGTGATTAGTGTTCATGCTACAACTGTCTTCATTGATATGCCCTCATCTGCTGTACATTACCATGTTTCACCTGTCTTCTTCAACTCCTACAATTCAGATGTGTATCCCTTTTCAATAAACACACACTTCCCCAAGCTATTTATTGAAAATACAGTCTATATACCCTTACTGATCATTTACACTTATTCAGTATGCCTGAAAGAGGTTTCCACAATACTCTGCACTATATACATTTTCATGTAACGTGTTGGAACTATATATATATATATATATATATATATATATATATATATATATATATATATATATACATGTGTGTGTGTGTGTGTGTGTGTGCGCGTGTGTGTGCGTGTGTGTGTGTGTGTGTGTGTGTGTGTGTGTGTGCGCGTGTGTGCGTGTGTGTGTGTGTGTGTGTGTGTGTGTGTGTGTGTGTGTGTGTGTGTGTGTGTGTGTGTGTGTGCGTGTGTGTGTGTGTGTGTGTGTGTGTATATTGCTGTATTAATAACCCAAGTAGTCACTGTGGCTTTCTCTGCAATCTTACAGACCTAGTTTGCCTGTAGTTAAACAGGTGCACATGTCAGCCAGGTGTTCGTGTTGTTTTACACAGTTTCTTGGCCGGCAACACTGTTGCTGGCTATGGAACTGTGTTTATATTTAAATGCAGTGCATGGCATGCATATGCAATTAGTGCTGCTGATCACTGTGCAAACACATAAACTCCATGTAGACTTTGCTCAAAGCCTACATAGAATTTATAGAATCTCCAAGCACAACTTTTTCTTAGCCAATTGACTGCCTGACTCATATCATACTGAGAATCACAATTTAAACAAATATTTGACTGAGGAAAAACAGATTATGTAAGGAATTTTGTAGCCCTGCCTCCTTTCTATCCCATTAGGCTCATCATTCTTTTAAAATTCATGACTGTTTTAGAGTGTACTGCTACTTAAGGTGAATTTCAAAAACCTTAAAACCTCTGTCTAACAGTGCAAGAGAATGGCGTGAGGAGTCTGAAATTAAGTAATTTGTTAAAAAGCTGTGAAAAGACACAGAACAGACACTGGCCGAAGGAGCCAGGGAGCCATTGTAGCATCAGCGAAGGATGGGGTGTTTGGGTTTTGGCCCTCACTCATCCATATATTATTACGACTAGCCAAGGGTTGGGATGTAACATTCCATTACAATGTACATCAATGCTTCCATGGCTGACACAATTAATTGATCTTGCCTCCCCTTTAGAGCGAACATTTCTATGTGATCCTCGATCTACATCAGAGATTCTACTGTCTTTGGTTAGTATTTATTTGTATTAAAAGAAATTTAAAGTTAAATATAGGCAATAAAGTGTAAGGGCTGTTAGCACTCTCACTGAATAAATAAGGGTTCCTATTACAAAGTCGAAGAGGCTGAACATTGAATGGCTTTAACATCGGAAATGTCGTTCAATGATGTGCTTTTTGTGAGATCGCAGTACAGTGAAGATCAGAATATTTGCCCTTTCCTCACTGTAGTGTGATCTTGGAGTTGGTATATATAATTAGAGGAGGGTGTGTGACTTAGAGGTCCGTCATTTTTGGCCTTTAAGCCATTTGATGGTCAGTGTCTTCGGTGTTGTAATATAGACCCAAAAATGATATGTGGATGTGTGCACTGAATACAGAGCCTTACCATCCGCCTCCCCATGTGACTTTCAGAAGGTGCCTGAGCATCTGACAAAAACTAATATTGCTTGGGTCACAGTTAGGGCTAACAAAATGCCATTCATTTGCTGTTGTCTAGTATTTTTACTTAACATTTTTTTTCTATTCATATTTTTGGGTAGTAATGCAATGTAGGGCATGCTCTGTAATAATGTAATAGCAATAGTACTGACAAAGTAATATTTGGTTATTCTACTTGCTTACTGTGTGTAATTATTTAAATGATGAGTCTGAGCATAATCAAACATATTTTCCCCATTGTTAACTGAACTTTACCCCTTGAACCCTGTAAGTGGCTCTTATCCTCACCTACTACTGCCCAAAAAGTCCAGCACAGACCATAAGTGGTGAGGCTCCTTGTCTGCAGTAAGAAATGCACTTTTGGTGATAGCTTGTAAATTGGATGGTATAGTGGAGAAGGAAATCCTTGGAGACTCTGATCACTCCTACCACACTGTGGGCTGTATTTTTCTCACCTTAGGTGCCTTTCTTTGAGAAATGTGCATCATGGATGTGATGACACTACCCATGCCTTCTTAAACACCTGACCTGATACCACTGCTGTACTGTATACACCTGTATACCCATCTTGATGACGTGTAATACTTTCAGTCTCCACTGGGGGATCAAGACACTTTCCAATTAGTACTGCCCTTTTCTGGTGTAAAAAGGTGGCTTTAAACACAAAATCCACTGGCCATAGCTAACCTCCTGACCAGAGTAGTCTCAGTCAATTTCTGCACTTGCGTTACTGGTGCTGCAGATGTATATAACATAAGGATGACAGGAAAACGTTTATCCGGTGAAACCTGTTTACTTGTGTATCTATTCCATTACATTACATATTCATACATACATTTATTTGTGTAATGTGTGATTGTATAATAATCTAGGCAAACAGTAAAAGTAAATGCATCCATACTTGATCACACATCATAGAATGTATGGCAGAAGTTCAGTCTCTCTTTCAAACATTTAAGAACAGGTTTGCTGCTCTTCATCTTGTTTTAAAACAAGCATTCCATTTCCTCATCTTTACTGCATATTTGTGTTACAGAGTCATTGCAGCAAACGCACCAGTGAACTTTCACCTTCTCAAGTAATTGATTTTGATTCTTACTGGTCAAATTGCTGCCCTTTAAAAATATAAGCCTATTGGCTGAAACATAGTTCACCATTCATCATGATGAATACAAAAATAACATTTTAGTTTGTGTGTGTGTGTGTGTGTGTGTGTGTGTGTGTGTGTGTGTGTGTGTGTGTGTGTGCGCGCGTGCATGCGCAGGTCACAGAAAGTTACAGCTGATCTGCAGCAATCTCCTTTAGGAAATGCTACCAATCTGTTTAGAATTTTATTGTCAAAGTAGCCTCGTTTTTGTTAGTATATATTTGCAGTAAAATAAATAAAAAAGTTAAATATAGGCATTAAAAGGGAGGGACTCCCGCCATTCCCACTGAATAAATTATTATAAGAATGTGAGAAAGCAATATGTTATGTTAGAGCATAGTCGAGCAAAAAAATATCATCTGAAAGTTTATTATAGTGGGTTAAGGCTATAATCAGTTAATGAGATTCGTCTTTTACCTCTGAAATTCATTTCTTTTATTCTCTACTTGCAGGCCGCATGACTCTGAACTACTCAAATACTCCTGAATTGCCCATAAGAGGGGAGAGTTGTGCCTAGTAAGTTTGCAAGGTTAACTTCACTAGCAAAATAGTCTCTTCCATCAATTTTTTACAAGCTATGGACTTACAGTGACTAAACTGCTGTACATTTGGTGACGATATTATGTCTGTCTTCCCTAAATGGCAATCAGGAAGAGATGCAGATAGGCTATATGTAGAGTAAGTATCCAGTTATAAGTGTAACAGCCAAGTGCTCAGAACTATACACTAGGCCAAGCCTAACCCTGTGGTACAGATGGATGGCAACTTAGTTGTGACCCACAGAACCCATGTTCAATTACCATCATTCGTGCTGAAGAAGTCAGACTGATAGGATGGAAGTGAGTGGCCAATGTTGACTTATCCATCCTCCATAGTGGGAGGTAAATGACTCTGACTCATTGCTTGGGGAAACATCTTGTAGGGACACTGGGTACCCACAGGTATGAGCCTGCTGAGCACCCACTGTTTGTGGGTTATAATGTTGCCAAGCAGGCAATACCACATAGATTTCAAGGGATCTGCTGTGGGCATTGCTCCATAGGGAAGGGTAGTGTACTCAATTGGTAGCTGTGGCTGTCCAGTTCCTTACCACCTGACTCTTGCCATAAGGGGAGCAAGTGGGCTAATGAGGATCCTCAGAGGTGAAAAAAATAAGTATAGGACTCTCACTGGATGCCTGGCCCTCACCCTTAAATTAATAACTAGTATAATTACTTGATGATAGAGGATCCACAGTGCAGGTCAATCAGAGACACAGGACTGAAGAGAGGGAGGGTGAAAAACAGTACCCATTTGTCCACAGCGCTCTTTTTTCAAATGACATTATTGGATATAGAATTTGTCCATGCCCTTGAAGAGCTGTGTAGTAAACTCAGAGGTGATTACCCTAAAATTACAAGAAGAGTGGTACATGGGATTTGTTCCTTCCGGAAAAAAATGATATCCAAAAAGTGTATCTAACAATATTTTTTCCAAGTAAGTGGTAGGGGTGTGTGGAGAGCTTGTGTTTGTCTGTGGGGAGCATGGTATGTGTGTGTGTGTGTGTGTGTGTGCGTGCGTGCGTGCATGCGTGCATGCGTGTGTGTGTGTGTGTGTGTGTGTGTGTGTGTGTGTGTGTGTGTGTGTGTGTGTGTGTGTGTGTGTGTGTGTGTGTGTGTGTGTGTGTGTGTGTGTGTGTATGTGTTTGTCAGCAAGAAAGACATTGCTTTCAACAAGGCAGTTTATTTCAACTGTCATGGTTTCTACATAATCGCAGTGCTGGAGATGGGTACCCCTTATAAGAAGGCCCAAGTACAAAATGACTCAAATGATAGTATCTAGTGAAGCAGTAGATATTTTAATGATTTCTTTTCTTATGGTTGAACTAATATTCATGTTTGAATTTTTACATTTCCAAATTCTAGAAAAATCAGTGCCTATGCATATTTACCCTGACCTAACAACCATTCAGTAACCGCAACTCTTTCTGGATATGTGATAATTGTGTAATCTTTATGAAACTTAGTACCAGCAGAAGAGATTATCCATGTAAAAATACATGAACATTTTTACAAAATGTATACTTCTAGTGGATGATGAGTGAGGAGTGAAGTTCTGAATGACAGAAAAAAAATGGCGAATAATGAGGTTTTTTTTAATCCATTTAAGGCTGTTTGCCCTCCAAATTTTCCATAATTTGTACTATAGATCCTACAGAAGTAGCAACTTGTTTTCTGTGCTCCTGTATTCATCCAAATTGTATTCAAGTTAATAATATTTAATGCAGATATTTGGGTGGCACAGCAAATCATGACAAGAATCGTTGCATCAGTGTTTGTTTTTCCCATTCATTTCTCAGCTGGACTAACCTCTATGTGGATTATCCTCTTTGTGTCCACATGGGTTTTGCTGAGCACTGCAGTTTTCTCCCACATTCCAAAGATATACTGCTGATTAATTGGAGATCCTAATAGCCCATAGGTGTGCATACCGTTTGTGAGACTCCGTGTGTGTGTGTGTGTGTGTGTGTGTGTGTGTGTGTGTGTGTGTGTGTGTGTGTGTGTGTGTGTCTGTGTGTGTGTGTGTGTGTGTGTGTGTGTGTGTGTGTGTGTGTGTGTGTGTGTGTGTGTGTGTGTGTGTGTGTGCGTGTGTGCGTGTGTGTGTGTGTGCGCGCATGTTTCTGCATCTATGTGACCATGCATATATGCTATGCATGTGCAAGTCCTAGCCAGAACTAGTTACTCTGCCTTTTGCCAAGTAATTGCCAGTGTAGACTCTGTTTTTCTAATGGCTCTGAAGAGCATTAAATAATCAGATCATGAAAGAATGATATGGTATATATGTATGTGTTCCATGCATTCTATTTCAATTTCTGACTGTGCTACCTCCTTACAAAGTCTAAGGCAGTCACCACCCTCTGTGGAAAGTAATGTCTTTGATCTACCGTGGGCTGGTCACTAGCCAGAAATTCCTTCTTGGTTAGGTTTACTAATGTTGTTAGCAACTGCTAGATAACTGAGAATGTTAGAGTGGGATACAGTAGAAGATGATCTGCGTCCATTAATAAATAATCCTGCTTATAGTCTCTGAATAAAACAGGGCAAGTGAAGTTATGGAATGGTGCAAAGACAGCTTTGAGGGTATGAAAGACTGTAGCCATGGGGGTGTCTATTGAAATTATCTTCCTTTGTACAGACCCTACAGAAGTGAAATTTACACCATTTTTGTGCCCATCTTTGTCATGCAAGTTGTCTGCATGTTAGTGATATGTAATGCACATGTGCCTATCTCATATATTTACGGAATAATTTTATCTTTTGTGATCCTGTTATCCCCCTAAGACATCCATAGCACCTACTTCAACCCTTTCTGTGAGCATGTATGTTGTCATGTCTAACCCTGGTTGACAATCATTTGGCAATTTTATCAGAGTTAAGCTTAATAAAGGTGTAGCCATCTTCTGCCAATGTCCTACTGTGAGAGTCATTTGCTTAAGTCTGTCTGTAATAATATATAGATTCTTATGTACATACACATTGTTAGCTAAGAAGACTGTATAGTGTCACTTGGTTATCATAATTTTACTGTTTGCTTCATTTTCCTGACATAACTCCAATGAGTGCCTCTCTCCAACTCATTTGGACTGCTTTCAGTCCAACCTATCAGTTCTGTGGTTTTTGTCAACAACTACTCTAAATTTGCTATATTCACATATATTATGAATCCAGAAACCCTCACTGCCCATCCCATCATTCACCACCCATTCACGCTTTCTCTACTTCACCCTTCTGACCCACAAAGTAAACCTAAAGCATGTTTCCTACCATGTGGTGATCTGCTTATTATCTGGTGACATTCTGAGGCAACACCATCATCCCAACACTATGTATTTTTCCATTTAAAAGTCATTACCTGTCTGTCTCTTTTTCTACTCAACCCAAAGTTTACTATTTTGCTTTACTTTCTCCCTAAGAGACCCACGTTTATTCTCTGATATTCTTTCCTGTTCTTAACTAGCAATGATACCTAGTTTATTTCCTTTTCTGCAAAGGGGATACTTAAGTACTGTAGCTCGGATAACTTCAAGTCCACATACTTTTCAAAGAAGTTAAATCCTCAATATTCTTGTTAATCCATGTCCTAATCTTCTGCTAGAAAAAATGCACTCACCAACAAAATCTGCAGTGACTCCTGTCTCCCCAGTCCATATATTAGGGTTTTTTTTTCAGACATGTATTTTCCACCTTTTATTACTTTTATTTTACTGCATAAACTACTTGTATTATAAATTCTTTGACTCTCACAGATCACACAAAAGCTACATTTATAAATGATGTCATACCTTTACTGAAGTACACTTGTCACATTAAAGTACAAGTCTGATAAATCTTTAAAGTATAATCAGAGATGTGATTAGCTTTCAAACTTAAGTATTTCACTGAAGTTTAAGAGCTCACATTTCTTTTCAGTCTCATTTCTACCAAGTGTGCAGGATGTCCTTTCCATGTGTCTCTGGCTCTGACCTATCTTCCTTTAAGCCTTCTGGCATCTTTGGTACTCTACCAGCACCCTGGACTGAGTGTTTTCTCTTTCTAAGTCTGTAAATATTTTCTCTTGGACAGGAGCTTGTCTTGTTATTTGGTGCTCATATTTATAACTCTCTTAGACAGACCTTTACCTATCAGGCTTCTCCCTGTATAGCTCCAGTAGACTAGGCCCCTGCCTGCATACTTCTGTAATATCTCTACAATGAGGGGCAAATGTCTCAGTTGTTTCTAGTGTCCATTCTATTTTATAGAAGTACTCCACCTTCTCCTCCTCCTAGTTTAATTTTGCCTTCACCTACTAGCCATCTCATTACAATACAGATCTTCCACCTCTTTCAGACTCTGCCATGGCTCATTTTAGGGAATGATTAGCCTTCTGCCTCCACCATACCACATAACCCACACCTCTTAGTTCAGACTTACAGATACATCACTGGCATATCAGCTACCAGCATGTCTGGGCAACTGATTTGTCATATATAATATGGACATGGTTAAGCTGCTTATGAACACCATAATTACACAGCTCAACCATCCGTCTAGGAACATTTAACTCAATGCAGACTTGGCTTTTTTGGCACTTCTTGGATTTTGAAATGTTACAAAACAAATTTTCCTAGACTGTAGAGTTTATCTCAAACCACAGTGATTTTCAGAAATTGGTCATCTATGCCAAACACAATTTCTAAGCTCTGTTCATCTGTGGTACAAGGCAAACCACCAAAGAACACTTTTCTTCTGTTATAATATTTGACATTGTTATTAGCCTGTTTGCAACCAATGGAAATTAAAACAAGGTAGTTTCTCATCTTTGTTTGATTTTCTAGAGCTATTCCTCCTTTACATACCTGTGAAAGGCTTTCATAACAACCACTTAAACTCTCTTCCTTGATTTTATAATCAGTAATTTCTTTCCTTTTTTTCTTCTTAGCATGCCTTTGGCACTTCAGTTTGTCTCAGCCTTTGTTTTACTGCATTCTTTATTTCAATGTGGGGGTAATCCTCCATGCACCCCCAAAACTTACACTTGCCAACTCCAAGATCACCATACTCTAAATACTCAAAAAAAAAAAAAAAAAAAAAAAAAAAAAAACAAGCTCAGCATTGGTATATGTAAATCTGCATTTTTACTTATTGATTTTATTTGCACTGTATTTTCTGAAGCTTTTCTCCTGGGCTTCCACTGAAAACGGGCCTTTGTGCCCAACCAGATGTCCTGGTCAACAAATAAATAAAATTCACTCATTCTGTCTCACTATTCTGGAACTTGTAGCAATGAGTCTTTTAGAATAGTAAACGGTTACCCCTACCCTCACTGCCCTGCAAGAAATCACTTTGTTTGGACACCTCTTGGTTTAAAATACAATTTTGTAAATCAGAAAACCTACTTTTATAGACTTTACACCAGGTATATATACAGGTGGTACCTCCAGTACCTTTCTATTGTTTGGCTGTATGTTTTCTACCTAATACAATTGATTGAGTCAAAGTTT
Source organism: Protopterus annectens (assembly GCF_019279795.1). Lineage (NCBI taxonomy): Eukaryota > Metazoa > Chordata > Ceratodontiformes > Protopteridae > Protopterus > Protopterus annectens. Next base: position 641,684,428 of record NC_056737.1, read on the forward strand.
CTTTTATCCATTGTAATTTAGACACCATTTCAACCACAAGTTTTTTTTATTTCCCAGACTTATTTAGTAATTTCAGATAGACTTTCAGTTTGCTTTATGTACATCTATATCATCTTACTCAAGCACTTCTCTGAGCAAGATTTCCATTTGTGTGAACTGTTCAAGCAACTCTCCCTCTGCTCAGCAGTAACACACACACCGGTGGTTGCTTTGTTACAATGCCTAGCCTTTTGTGTAACTGAGATTTCCTCCCTTGAAGAGGTCAGTTATGTTTAAAACCCTGCTTGCTCGATTATCATAGAATGAAGCCTTTTTACTACACCATAAACTAAATCAAAATTTCAACCCGCTTACATTCTGCAGAGCCAAACACATTACACAAAACTTATTTTTTGCATTATTATAATGTCTCTTTTCAAAGGTTTTTAGTAACTCAATCTTAGTTTGCAATTTTTGCCTTATTTACCTTTATTACTTTCTAAGTAACCAGTAGCCACGTGAATTTCAAACTGCCTTTTGTTTTATCTCTCAAAGTAAACATATATTTTTGTTCCATTTCCAAGTTCTGTACAACTATTTCTAGATTTTCATTTAGTCTTTCAAACCCAATATTTAGGAAAGTCATTTGTGTTCAATGTCTATTAAACAATGTTTCCTGTTGTTGTGTTAGGCCCTCAAGAACCTTTCCCTTCATACCCAATTTATTAAACACACTGCTTAATTTTTCAGTATCGGTCTGAAATACATTTTGACTCTGACTAGCACTTTGCTGTATGCTAGTAGTATATTCAGATTCATAGGTTTACAGGATCTTTACATTTATATCCAAAGGAGATCATTGACATAATCAGCTATATCATGCAGTACTAGTGGGAGACTAATAATGCCCCCACTAAGTAGACTTTCTCCACATATTCCAGGAAAAAATTTATAATCATCCAGCCAGTCATCCAGACTGAATTTAAAACTTGTTAGAGAAGTACTCTGCTGACAGGCAAAGGCAGCCTAATCCAGAAAAGGGGGATATACTGGGTTAGGTATCTAAATTGACATCTGGTGTTGTTGATGTGGTAGTAGATGTTTGGGTGTCTAGAATGGGTGTTTGTGCTACCAATAGTTCTATTTAGGTGTAAGAGTTCAAATAGTGCTGGGTGAGTCATAACATGGAAGGCTATGCAGGGATCTCCCATCATGAGTCTGTATGACATTGACCAGGGGGGACAGGACATTTAGTCTGCCAGAGCAGCTAATGGTACTGAAATCTGTAATCCTTTTGGTAAGGAAATGCTGAGGTCTGTCAAGCTTGTTTAAGTGAATAGACATGTAAATGCTGAAGGGTGCATTATATTCAACAGTACACTTAATAAGGTATAAATAAAACTGGACACTACTTTGGGCTTTTGGTTACAACAAAGGATAACTTCTGAAAGGCAGAAGGATTTTCTAACAAACACAGAGTCATGATGTTCAAAGGACAGTCTATCAGCATGCATATCCAAGTCCCTGATAAATATGTCAGATTTAAGTGGAATATTATCCATATGGTAAGCAACAGTGATGCTAGATTTACCATAGGAAACCATGCTGCATTTCTTAGTGTTGAGCATAAGCCTACGAGTATTGCACCAAGCATTTGTTTTGTCCAACCTTTGCTAGAAAATGTGAGTATCAGAATAGGATTTGATATTCACCCCTTTTTCAATCATCATCAAACTTGGTTAGCCATAGTCGTTTGACATCAGCCTTTATGTCACAGAAATAGCTAAAAAAGGAAGGGACCATGAACAGAGCCCTGTGGGATACCACTGGTGGCATTTCTCTGTCCACAGCAAATACCACCAACTTTAAGAGTATTGGTTCTGTCCAACAGACTTAAAAATCCAGTGAGCTATGTATGCATTACTGTTGAGTTAGTAGAGTTTGTCAATAATGCCAGCATGGGATTTAGTATCAAAGACCATAGCAGAATCCAAATAAGCAGTGTGGACTGTATGCTCCTTATCAATGTCTTAGTAACCCTTTCAAAGAAATTAACTAGGTTGAGCATTCATGATATACCTTTTACAAAGTCAAACTTATGAGTATCCAAGAATATAAGGTCATCTATATCATTATTTTATTATATTTATTTTGCTTTTGTTTACTTGTTTTTACTGACTGGGTTTAGTCAGAAACCCCTTTTCAGCACAGGCCCAGTGGGAAAATTTTCCAATATATTACAAATATTTTTTAAACAGATATTCCATAATATTCATAAACAGACATTAAATAAAAAATAACATGAAATAAACTACTGCAGTGCAAAAGATAGTTATTCATTTATTAGATGTTGAACATTGAACATATGAAGAGGTGTATTACTGGATTTTTCAGACAGATAATAGATCTTATGAGAATTGATTAGAAATTCAAAGAAATGGAAGTCAGGGAAGGAATATGGTAGGGCAGAAAATGTTAATATTGCAGTTAAGACATTGGTATTAAGCAGGTTTGGAGACAATTATATATCGCTGTAATAAGCTTTATATTAGAAGTACAGAGGTGGAGTAGCAAGCAGTGTCACAAAAAACTATGTATATGGCTAGGAGATGTTAGAAAAACTATTCAAGCATTGGTGAAGACTAGTGGTGAGACATAGGATTCTGAGTGAATCAAAATGATTTGATGATGCAGCAGGCTGAGGAGTACAGTGGCATTTATCTTCCAGAGATATACACTTGTAATAAATTCCATAGCCTTGCAAATAATATTTTTTTCACTTTAATTTCTTCAAATCTTTTAGATTTCTAATACCATGGCAGGAATGGACCCCATTCCTAAGTCAAAGTATGATTAAAGTTCATGAAATTAGTATTACTTCAGTCTTTGATATCAGCCAAAAGTGCACTTCGTAGCATCTGCAATGTGCCCAATAATGACTCCTGCAATTTGTACAGAGTTATATGTATTGGTAATATATCTAAATACAATTGTAGATTCTTTTTTATAAGACCGCTTGCCATACCTCTCAACTTGGAAACATCAAAAATCTGGACAAAGGCCCATGAAAAATAAGTACAAATCTGTACACTGATTAACATGCAATTTGCATACATAATTATGTATCCCCGCCCACTCACATGGAATTGTGGGATACCAACTTTCAAATGCAAACTGAGAAACAGACTACCAAAATATGGCTCCAGAGTCCCCCCGCAGCCATTCCAATGTCCCATTACCTGGCTATTTTGCCCCATTTACCATAAGTACTAATGTGCATACTGCTTTACTTCTACAATGATTATTTGGATTTTATTTTACATTTTATAGCACAATACACAAACACTAATAGACAGCTGCTAAACAAAGCAATACTGTCTCACAATGAAAATAGACTTAGCATTAAAACTTCTCTGCCCTTGAAATTCACATTCATTGAAACAGAACCCACACCACATCCAAAGAAAATGCATCTGGCCAGTGGTGGATAAAGATTACCTTTGGCCTGTTTTCAAATCATAGGCCCCTTGCACATGAAACAAGAAACATACATGTTTTTTTATACACCTTCCTGACTTTAATAAATTATATTCCTTGTATAATATAGCACACTTGTTAGACTTAGACCATATTTTATATTTATTGTTTGAACATTTTTCCAGTAAGCAATGAAACAAAATACATGAACCAATAATGAAAAAACTGCCCAATTGAGAATATTTCCATCATAAATGTCTACTTCAACACACACACACACACACACACACACACACACACACACACACCATAATAAAACAACCAGTAACACACACACCATAATAAAATAACCAGTCACACACACCATAATAAAATAACCAGTAACCAGCACTTTGGCTTCATAATAAAACAGCCAGCACTTAGGCAGTATAATAAAATAACCAGCACTTTCTAATCGGCATCAAAAGAAATACCTCACACAGTTTCTGGAAGTCAAATGATGCACTAAAAGCAATCAGCAGCAGAATAACCTGCATCTCACACACTTTCTAATTGGCAGCAGGCAAAATAAATAAACAGCACCTCTCGGCAGCATAAAATAACCAGCATCTCACACTGGAAGTTAAATGGTGCAGTAAAAGCAATTCTTGGCAGCATAAAATACTCTTGTAGTTAAATGATGCACTAAACGCAATTTAATCAACAGCATAAAATACCCAGCATCTTACACACTTTCTAATTGGCAGCAAAATAAATAGCCAGCACCTCACACAGTTTCTGGAAGTTAAATGATACACTAAAAGCAATCGGCAGCAGAATAAAATAACCAGCACCTTGAATTGGCAGCAGCATAACACACAAAATCCTGATGCACTAAAACATCACAATCGGCAGCAGCATAATGACAGATAATAAAACATCTGGACTGCAGCATAGCAGAATAAAATAACCAGCACCTCAGCAGTAGCATAACAGATAAACCACTGGCAGCATATCAGAATAAAATAAAATAAATAGCACCTCTTGGCAGCAGCATAGCAGAATAAAATAACCATCATCTCAACAGCAGTCCTGCTTGCACCTTCCTTCAATTCCAAGCTTTAGCTTTTGTTCGTATTAACAGCTACTGTTCCATAATGCAGCTTCCAGAAATGCATGTATGTTGAGCTGTTGAGCTCAATTCCGACAGGCTGGCAGGCCATTTCACAGAGCTAGCATCATCGCATACATGATGAAGTCAGCTCAGAAAAGCAGAAAAAAAACTTTAAATAAAAAGCCAGGGAAATTCGGAAATTAAGTGGTACCACTCGGGAATCGTGGCACCCCATTATTTGGACCTCAAAACCGGTAAAAAAAAGAGTAATTCGGTATGGTTAGGAGGTATGCCTGTTGCTCCTACTATTATTGAAACTGTCTGGATATCTTTTCTTCCACATTACTCTCATTTCTGCATGTAAATCCTGATATTTTATGATTTTGTGTCTGTATGCAAGACACTGTAGTCACTGGGTGTAGCGATTTCAGTGATCAATGCTACTTTTGTCTTCTTTTCATGGACCACTATATCTGGTTTTCTTGCATCTATCTTCTGAACTTTTGGGAATGGGTGAACCCATGTGATGTAGATTTCATTATTTTCTATGATGCTTTGTGGCACAATCCTCAGTGCAACAGTCTTGCCACATTAATATGCCTTTCAGCATACAGTCCTTCTGCCATTAGTATGCCACAGCCAGTAACTAGGTGTGCAACTGTTTCCAATTCTGTTTTACGAAACCTACATTTGTCTGTTTCTCCCACAAGTTCAATGGACTTTGTAAACCAACATGTACATAATCCACTATCTTGGGCCACCAATATGAATCTTTCATCTTTTGGTTTAAATTTGCCTATGAGCTTCTAATTTCCAGGGTCAGTAATGGGACCACATTTATGAAAAGGCACAACAACTGCCAACTCCACACTTTAGGGACATAACTAGTGGAGACACTCAGGCTGAAGATATAAGCATTGGTGATTCACTGCTAGAATTCTTGCCTGCTAAGCGGGAGGCCTAGGTTCAATTCCTAGCCAATGCACCATGGCATTTCTTTCAGGAAATCTTGGCTAGGCTTAGAAAGGCCCCTCAGATTGTTAGCAGAGTAGCAATCTATGAATCTATAAGAGATGATGGTTAGTTTTTGCTAGGTGGGACATAAAGCTTCTCAGTAGTCATCCAGAGATACTGCCAAGACCCATGGAAGTAAGGTCTTTAATTTTGGAACATGAGAAAAGGACTTGGCCCAAATTGGTACTGGGGAAGAAGGAGGATTGGGAATGGAGGGAACAGGGGAAGGAGTGGAGTGAAGTTGGAAGAGAATTTATCTGCTTGAATATTAGGAATTGCTTTCGGGGTCAGGGGAAGAGGTACCATGGGAGACTAGTTCAGTAAAGAGTTGTAGATCACTTTTAATCTTCCCAATAAAGCTGAAAAAGGCCTTATGGTTGTCTTTTTGAATTAGTTACAATCTTAAGTTCATAGTTGGCCATACATTTCATAATGGCATGTTTGAGAGATTTACTTATAAGACTTAAATCTCTTTCATAATGACAAAGTGGACATATTTTAGTGACTGCCATGATTTGTTTTCTTTTTGTTATAGAGTTTGTTGATGTGGTAATTCCAATGTAGAGTTTAATTCTCAACTTGGCATTATGCTTACTCTGGATTGGTATGGATACCTCAATGCATCCATCTAAGAGGGAAAAATCCATTGCAATAGACAGTAGCTTCAGTTACAAGGTTTTGATGAGGAACTATACCATTTGTAATCATATATAAGATCAGTAAGTAGTAAATAACTGGTTTTGAAATAATCTCTGAAGGCCGGTTAGTTGTTAGGGTCCACAAACAAGGTTTTCATACAGAAGATCACAGTGAGATGGTCAAATTTGACTAGAGTGATTGGGGTGGTGCAATTAGGAGAAATGTTTGTGAGGAGAAGGTCAAGAAGATCAATACCTCTGCTGGACATGGTGGCAATTTGGTCAAGTATTTTGACATTTACAAAGTAGAGAAATATCTGGGCATATTTGTTGATGGTATAAAATATTTTCTAGTTGATCTGTAGATAGTTGAAAGTACCCATAAGAATGGTATTTATGTTGCTTGTTAACTTTTATTACTAGCTATGGTGTTCTGCATGTTCTAAAGGAGTCGCAGACGGAGCTCTATAATTGACTATTATATGATAATTATTTTTATTGAGTGTAACTTGCACTTTAAACAGTTCTAGACATGCATCATGCAAAATGCAGTGAGAGACAAAGGGGTTACAAATAAATATAGATAGTCCCTCCATAGCTCCACTGGATCTGAAGGAATGATAGGTATTGCATCCTAAAGTGCAGGAGTGCTGTCACTACAATGGAACCAGGTTTTCGTAATAACACAAATGCTGATTTCTCTGAGGTTAAGGAAGACCTTAAGTTCAAAGATGTTGTTGTTTAGGCTTTTGACATTTAGAGGTGCTATATTGATACTCTGTAGACTGGCATTTGCTATGTTAAGATAGCCATCGGGTGAACTTTGTCTAAAAATTGTACTAGGGAGGGTAGCAATTTTATTTCAGTATTTCAAAACCAAGGTGGGAAACTTGAAGGCTACCCATGACTAATCAAGTTATCTTTTGATAATTTCATTCCATGCAGAAATACACTGAATCTACAAGAATTAACCAATTTATTAGCCAACTGTAGAAGCCAATTAATGTATCCTTGTATTTATGCATCATTCTTTGTGATAATAGAATGCTTCTCAATGCTGAGGCCTTGCCCTCTTTGAAGCCAAGAGCAGACCACTCAGCAATCTCTCTCTGCATATCAACACGGATAGAATGCCTAGGATCATTCAACCCTCACATGGGTATCTACTAGTACATAACTGCATTTGGTGAGTTGAAGGTACCTATGGACTCGATATCCCTAATCCTTGCACCAGAAAGGTAGCTATTACACTACCTTTTGCCAACTGGTGAATGTTGTGCCATTATGTCTTACAGTGGAGTCATCATTGAGTAAGACATTTCTAGGATATGCTGCAGGCTTGTGGGACCTTAAAGGTACAGACAATTCTCAGTAACAGGTGCAGATGCAGTTGTGGTGTTAATATTATTGTTACATGTCTGAAATAAGCTAGTAGGATGTCTAGGAGGCTCTAACAAGGATTTCTTCACTACCTCAGTATGCATAGCAGTGATGTTTTGGTGATGCAGTAATGTAGTATTGTGATGATATTTACTGATGGAGATGAGGTAGAGAGATTAGCTTCCAATTTAGATAAATAGGCACATCTCATACAGGTGGAACCAGTATGCATTGGAAGTGGGATATTAGCACTAAGCTTCATTTCATTTTGTATTTCAGATACACTTAGTATGTCATTTTTGCCAATTTGAAGCTTACATAGAATAGACTGAAATACTTGTAACTCAGTAAACTCTGCTTTGTTTCACTAGATGGGAGCTAATTCATTTTACATTTAACACAACTGTTGTTACTTATTTTATCTCTTGTTTTCATTTTTTTCAGTGCAAATGGTCTTTCAACCCTAAAAGATTACTAGGTTTCAGTATTCAACTTCATATCACAGTTTCCCTTTAACTATCAGTTCACGTAAGCATAATATTCATTACACAGGACAGTATTTCAGTTTGCTTCCATGTTATGCATTGCATTTAAATGTTTAAGACCTTACAACTTCTTTCACTTTGACTTTCAGCAACGGTTCACAAAGTACACTTCAAAAATAATAGTTCTTATGTTTGATACAGGTATAGATTTATTTTACAGACCAGCAACCGCAGGACTTAGTTAGAAGCAGTATTTTTAATGTTTCAACACAAATAATACCTCCACCACATTTCATTTGCCTGCTGTTGTCTTTTAAGCATTGCATTGCATAATAAATTATATAGAATTAACAATTGCTACATTCCCTCTTAAAGGGGCAGAGTATTAACAGCAGTATTTACTCAGTTCATTTTTATATATGACAGCACAAACACATTCTTCTAATAATACAAACATCATTAATAGTGTTTTTCAAATTATATATGCCATATATAGATTATCTTTGCTGCCACAAAATTATTTTCAATACATTTAAATCAGTCATTACTTCATTTTTGTTAAGCATGCCAGTTTTCATACTTCAGCACTTTCTTATATACCCAGCTTCAGTAATTTCTCGACTATGCACTTCCTAATGCAATTATATTTTTCCAGTACATTTATTTCATCAGTTTAGTGTTTTACAATTCAAACTTTTGTTAAGCAACCTGTCAGCAGTTCCATATAACTTCTTTATCTAGCAACTTTTTGGCAATTATTTTTGGTAAACATTAAGCATATTTGTTATCTACTGTTTTTTTTTTTTTGGTTGCTTGAACTGTTTTTTTTTAGTGAACATATTTCAAACAAAGCAAACTTCATAGCTTTAAACATAATTCTTTACAATATCGGCGTCTGAGGTAGCAGTCAGTTAAGACTTCATTCAACTTGCTTTTGTGAGATGGTTGCTCCCCACATGCCACTTCAGCATACTCACTGTTATTCTATTTTTTACAGACATAGTTTCAAACTCTTGTTGGGTAAATTTCAATACTGGGTTGTTATGCATTGCTTTATTTCAAGCATACAGTCAATTAAATGAAACAAAAGAAAATTTATTTCCTCTTTGGCATGCATAGACCTTTCTTAACACACAGGCAGCTTCATACACAGCTACTACTAACACCCAGTCAAGCAATCATTCCCTCTGGCTATACACAATTCACAGTCTTAGCACTGGATGAGTTTCACTGAGACACAGAAGTGACACGTCTATTCAATTATTTACAGATGGGGAGTACCACTGTCAGCATTATCTGTAAGCAAAAGTTTTTTTCAATCTCTTTCTATGGAGGATATTCCCTATTTACTGTATACTCTACAGTTTGCATTCACATTACCTTGCAAGAGTAATAGTGGAAGATCAAATTCTGTATGCATTGGAACATTACTGCCATAACCTGAGCCAACCTTAAACTATACATTAGATCATTTTAATCAGATGGCATTTATGTTCCAGCTTTTGTTACTTTCATTTCACTGCATACATCACATGTATTACAAACTATATTACTTTCAAAGAAGATACAAAGGCACTTTTATAAATGAGATTATGCATTTACTGAAGTAAACTTGTCACATCAACATGTTTGATAACTCTTTTAAATGTTTGCAGTTATATTACTATTTATAAGCTTAAATGGCAGAATTTAGCTTGCTAAAGTTCAGTAACTCACAGTCATCTTCAGTTTCAGTTATACTGGGTGTACAGGTTTTCCTTGCCTGTGTCTGGCTTCAAGCTATCTTCCTTCTATCCTCCTATCCTGCCTAGCACTTCAACCCTACCCTGGGCTGAGTCTGTTCTATTTCTATGTCTGTAGCGTTCCTCTCTTGGACCAGAACGTGCCTGGACATTAGGCTCCCACCTTTAAAAATTTCTTAGACAGATCATTGTGTGGTTATCAGACTGGCAAATGTATAACTGCATTGAGAAAGCCTTGCCTGAGTTTCAGGATCCCATCTGTCTAGCTCCTGTGGACTAGAGCCTGCCAGCATCCCACTGTAATCCCTCTACAGTGATGAGAGGCAAATATCTTGTTTCTAGTTTCCATTTTCTTTTAATAGGAGAAGTACACCTTGTACTATGATTTCCTTTGATAACATTTGCAGTCCATTTTATTACATAACAGATCTTACAACTCTTTTTGGCTCCACCTATGGACCACTTTATTGAATGACAGATCTTCCAGCTCAACTATACTACATAACACACTGAAATTTACTTTGGCCTGTTTAGTTTCTATCACATTCAGTATGTGTTGGACTATTCTGGCAATACCTCCATGGCCAACAAAACTAAGCATAGTCACAATAGGCTCCAAAATCTTGTTTCTCCTGTTAAGCATCCCTATGGTAGAACACAACTATTTACACTCACCCTTATATTAAGCAACCCCTTGCTAGAATACAGCATATTTACAGTCACCCTTATACAAATGTTCATACAAATCTTTAACTTTCTCAAGCCTTGTGAACTGACATTTATTTCCCTCAATATTCTGCATACAAAATTAGTTTTACTGTATTAAAAGCCTCCCTGATATTCATAGGTGCTGCCCTACAGCCTATCAACCCTCTACACTGACCCAGTCCTTGTAATCTACTACTTGACAAATCCTACCTGCCATTTCTTGATTAATCCATCAGTTACTCCTTCCATTCTCTACATAAAAATTCTGACAAATGTTGCAGCATCTACATTAACCAGTATAATTAGTCTGCACTTCTTGGGGGGGGGGGGGCTCTTTGTTTCCATTTTAGTAGTATCAAAGTCATGATCTTCTACATCAAAGATAGAAGACATTTCCCACCAAGGAATTAGCAAAAATCTTCTTTAAAAATTCTCATTAATGGAATTTTTAACTTAAAAAGCAAGTGGGGAAATCATCTAAAGCATATACCTTCATTCCCTTTAAGTATATATTCACCTCCTATGATACTTGTTCTTCCATGATTTTCATGGGCTTTTTTCCTCAACACCAAGTGTCAGACGCTATGAATCTCAGCCCATTTATTCCATGTGATGGCAATGGGACCACTAATGCAGGTAACAGGAACAATCATCCATTTGTGTCAGCACTGTGGCCATCCAAAGATGACCTGCCTTCTGCAACACACACCTATTGGAGACTGCCCAGACTATCAGCTTAATGGACTCACAGGAGAGGACTAGTGTCACCATCAGTTCATTATTTACCTCTGCCCTTGATGCTGTCACATTTCCTAGCTTGCCAAGAACTTACCTACAATGAGGATGAATAGGGGATTTTCACTTTAAGCTTTAAATCTACTCCTGGTGGCTGAAATGGATGTCCACATCATTGCAGAGGCCTATTAGGCACACCTCAGTGTGTTGGCTTCTACATGCATGCTAACTGATGGCTACTATCTCCACTTTGGTAAAATAAGCCACACCCCCCTATCACTGCTGCATTACATGAGTGCAGTCATTGGTTGTTGCAGAATACAGCCAGTAACTGGAAACACTACTGGACCTCCCCAAGATGGGTAAACCAGCAAAACCCTCTCACTCCCATTGTCCTTCCCCTAGCTTCTTCAGCAGCTGAGCTGTTATTTGTACCAGGTCATTTGGCTCAGATTCAGAGCTTTATCCCCCCATGAGTATGGCTTAGAGGGGATAAAGCACTGAAATGTGGAGATGGATTCTGTCTCTACAATTTCTTCACTTACAGTCTTCCTACCTTCACATGAAATACCTCCACCTTTTTTTTTTTTTTTTTTTTTTTTTTATGAAGTAACAATATATTACTTTTATAAATAATATTTGGTAATATATGATTTTTAATTTAGAAAGGTGGGGGTTAGCGCTGCTTATTATGTGAACTACATGAGCCCTTTAAGAAAAAGTAATGATGTCTCTTTAATAGGCTCAAGCAATTGAGATTTGAATTTCAACTGTTACTATTTAAGTTACTGATTGAAATTTTATGGTACTATATGGTCTGAAGAAGCTTATGTGAAAGCGCTTACCTTGTGTGGATTAAAGTACTTTTTTACAAATATATTCGTTTTTGAGACTGGATTTTTACAGGAATATTGGTTGCTTTCTGCTGTTAGTCATCTGTGAGCTGACAATTATATTTATATTTTACCTGTTTTGGTACTGTACACTGCTGATGTTCATCAGTGAGTGTGTACGTCATTTCATTAGATTGTTACTCTGATGCTGGGGATGCTCAACTGTCTTTCCAAAATAATAGTCTGCAAACATTCTATTGGAAGTGAAACTGACCACCAGGAATTAACCATTCATGGGCCTCTTAGAGCCCAGCTTAAAAATTAATAGCTTCATCATCTAGTAAGGTATAGTGGAACCTGATTCTTAAGTGATATGTGCATGAATCATGTATGACTGCTGCTGTTCTCTAGGATTTGTTCCATTAAAGAGTGTGCCAAGGCATTTCATTAAATGGATACATTGAGGTTGGAGATGTTCAGCTGTCCCCAGTTTCACAGAATGTCCTTGATTTATTTTGCCCTGTACTTTTTGGTCAGGTAAAATTTGTGATTTTTCTGGAAAACTGTTATGGATACCTGTAATAAATTTGAGCTCATGAAACTCCCTTGTTTTCATAAAGGTAGCAGTATTGCTTTTGTCTTGCATTAAGAAAAACATTTCTACTCTTTTTCCTTAGCTCTTAGCTGCTTTGAGAGTGAGTATTAGACTGTTGTCCTGTCCTACCATAACTCTGAATTTCTTACCTCCAGAATCAGGAACAACCACAGACAGTTTTTTTTAAATATATTACTACTATTAACCTGATAAGCTGACAGAATAAGACACTCAAATTAGCATGCATTTCTGAAGTAAATATAACCTTCATTATTTTTAAGGGTAATTCACCACATTTTCACCTGAAGTCACCAGATTTAGGGTAGATTAGAATGGACAGAGCAAAATTTTGAGCTAAAATCAGGGATGCCCCTGAAAATTAGGGAAAGTGGAGAGGTATTGTCCTAGGAACTATTCTGTTTGTGCTGCAGGCCATGGAGGATTCAGAAATGGATATATTGGAGGACTGGATATATTTCATATTTTTCTACAATCCCTGAATTTGCCTCATAATTTTCATCTAATCCTGGTAAAAGCTGTGATTCTCTGGCAAGTCAATGAGGCTGGCTGGCATAAAATAATGACAGACTAAGTTACAGACTTTATAATCTCCAGAAAAATGGTTACTAAATTATGCAACACCATAGCATAGCAGAATAAAGCCCTACCTTTGGCCCAAGCAACTCAGGTTTGAACAACGAGGGTGTCTGAGGTGCTAGCAGGAGGGATAGGTGTGGCTATCCTTAGGGTAGGGCACTCTTTCATGATGCTCCCTGTGGGGAGGTGTGGTTCAAAGGGTGGAGTAGCTCTCAGACACTGTGTCAGCACAGAAGAGGGTGGCAGGCTAGGTCATAACATAAACAAACCTTGGCTGATGGTTGATGGCTTGACCACCCAGGATGCCTTCAAGATCCACACCAGCCCCAGTCCATACTGAAGAAGTGTGGGGGTGATGGGTGAGGCAAGCAGACCTGGCAATGAATATGAGACACTGGAGTAGGAGCACTGTAAGATGAAATGCGGAAAGGTAAAAAAAATAAATGGATGCTAATGTAAAAACTGTTATTCTAGTAATTCTCTAAGTGCACAGTGAAAGAAGATATTTTCAAATGTGTCAAGGATTAAAGGTCATTGCCCATTCACCTTGATTTTTAGTTTATTCCCATTGCTTTATTAAGCAGTTGAGAGCTGCAGCTAAGGTTCTTTGTTGTGTGAGTTCTATTGTAAGGCAAAATGCAGTGATTATCCCCGCAGCAGCAACTTGCTCTACATTACTGTGGCTAATTTTATTACCACTTTTGGTGAATATAGGTGAGCGCCAGAAGTAGCACTCTTTTTCTGTGGCAGTCGGTGATGGAAAGAAAGTAGCGTTACGGTGATCACGATCCAGTGGCAACTATTTAGCCTTGGTTGGAGGAGCAGAGCATAGCATCTGATAATTCCCAGCTGAAATGCATTTGAGGTGATCATTTATTTTTTCACTTTTTCTTGAAGGAATCCAGATTACACACTGTCCATAACATCCTACATTTGTATCGTTTTCATTTATTTTTTTACAGAAGTCAACATGGCAGGTGATGTGCCTATAGCTGCAGTTGAAATAGATTGCTAGATCTGTCCCTTACCTACAAGTGAAGTAGATTACTGTGGCAATTATTTCACTACTGTTGGCAATCGCACATGAAAGGTGATTGCCATAAATGGATGTGGTGGGGGCAGGCTGCTTATAACTGCAAAGGGTAATTGCATGAATTATCCAAAACAGTCACAGACATGATTAGTTCAAGGGACTGAGAGAATGGGCAATGGCTACTTGGAGAGAGCAAGGGGATGATCTGCACACTCACCTAACTTTGCTCCTATTCTCCACACAGTAACTAGGACAGACTTGACAAAATCTTGAAAGAGGTAGGTGTCTCTCTCCTATCTAGGACACAATAGAATAGTCTTTGAGGGTTCTGTTTAAGCACCTTTGTTTTATACAAACACATTACTATAGAGGCTTACTGACTTTAACTTAAGTAACTTATATACAAACTAACAACTGTGATCATGCATGCTCTCTCTCAGGCTGCTCCTTCAAAATGGCACTAGGGATTGCACGTCTGTAATTTATACATGCATGTACAGCCTCGCATGCTTCTTAAATATATAGCATGCACACACTTGCGCTCTGATCTACATCCTCCCTCTTTGAGAAATAGATCATACAATTGTTATGAGACTATTTGGCATGCAAAAATCACAGGTAATCCTTAGTCATGCATTATACAATACTAAATACACATGTATATACAATCAAGTCCACGTTGATGCACATTTCACACTAGGCTTAGAAACTCATCCATACCTTGTGACATAAAACTGGGAATTAGATTTAGCAACTGGAACAGTTTCTGTAAAAGGATTGACTTGTGGAATGTTCAAATCATTTTCCAGAATGGAATCAGAATTTTGAACACATTCTGGTCTGGAAACAATGCCTGCTTCACTCTTAGACATAGGGCCTGCATCACAGAAACAATGCTGTGAGTGCAATGATGATGATGATAATGATTCTGGTACAGGAAGAAGATGTCTGCAGTTCCTCCTATACTCCACACTCTCAAAGTCTACTAAGTAAGATCTCGGCTCGGCACAGATACTTGTAATCTGTCCTATTCGATCAACACCTTTTGTTGTCTGAATTTCTCTCCTTCCCTCAGTGGATGAAGTAATTTGCATGATCTGTCATAACTAGATTTCTGGATATAATGCTTCTTAAACAATTGAGCCTTGATGGTTTTATTGTTCTTAGGTTTAGACTGCAACAAACTGGAAGAAATAGGTAGCATAGTTCTAGTTTGTCTGGAAAGTAGTCTTTGAGCTGGTGAGCCAAAAATATCATCACGGGGTATGTTTCTGAGATTAAGCAAATTCAAGAACACATCGGAATTGTCATGCTTTGACCTTTCAAGTAATTGCTTTGCACTCTGCACTGCACATTTAGCTTGACCATTGGACTGATGATATTCAGGACTACTAGTGACATGTACAAGGTCCCACTCTTCTGCAAATTTCTGAAACTGGCTAGTGAATTGAAAACCATTGTCAGAAAAAAGTTTGTGTGGACTACCATGAACTGAGAAATAATGTTTCGACTTATTAGCAATAGCAGTGGATGTTAGGTTAGGTAGTAGATCAATCTCAAGCTAATTTGAATAAGAGTCTACCAAAACTAAGTAGTGTTGATTGTTCTACTCAAAGATATCAGTTGCTACAGTAGACCAAGGTAGTTAATGAACTGGACTTAGCTGAAGTGCTTCTCTTTGCAAACTCTACACCCGCAAACTCAATTTGAATGTGATGTTTGGTGAGTACAGTTTTGTTAACAACAGCCTGAGAGTGTCTAGTACATACAACCCACTGATGCACCCATTGTTGGGTATATTTGAACACTTATGTGAGTTTGGCCTCAGACATCTGCAAAGAAACAAGAATAGTGTTGGTACACTTAACATGGATGCTGGTGAAAGGGAAATTCTGAATTTAACCAAAGGTCTACCTATCCTTTTTTTAAAACCAGATAAGGGAGGTGGACTAGTAGTTATGGAATCAAATGACTACAAGTCAAGGATGCAATTGGCTTTGGAAAGTGGTATATATGCTGAATTCAGTGTCAATGAGATGAAGGGGGCTTACAAAAAAGTTCATTGTTTCTTGAATGATTTATTCATTGAAGACTTGATAGACATGGACACATTTAACTACTTGTCCACACCTAGCCCTAAAATACCAACATTATTTGGGTTGCCGAAATTGCATAAGGACCAATAGAATCCATCCATGAGAGCTTTAATCAACTTCCGGGGCTCTATCATACGCAAGTGCGAAGTACATTGACTCTATCTTAAAGAAGTATGTTGTAAATGAAAAATAAGTATGCAGAGACTCATGGACATTTTTAACTTCCATTAACAACATTAAATATGATGAAATAGTAATGTTTTTGACAGTAGATGTAGTTGACTTATATTTCTCTATTCCCCATGAGGAAGGTATTGAGGGGGTAGTTGAGAGATTATTAGTGCATGGGGTTAACAGTAGAGTAATTAGGTTATTTCAGGAAATTATGGAAGTTATTCTGACTAATAATTTTGTAATGTTTGACAACCTGATTTATAAACAGCAAAATGGGTTCACCATGTGGGGGGAGCTATGCTAACTTGGTACTGGCTAGCTGGGAACATAAGAACATCCTTTCGGATAATGGGTGGACTGACAGAATAAAGATGTATACAAGATTTTTGGATGACATCTTTATACTGTTTAAAGATACCGAATCCGAAGCCCAGAGTTTTGTACAACATCTTAATAGCAGTACCAGATTTTCAAGTTCACCCACACATACCATGAGAACACTATTATGTACTTAGACATTCAGTTAAAAAAGAACATCGAAGAACAGCGTTATGTTGCTAGGATCTACCGTAAACCTACATATTCTAACTCTATGCTTCACTACACGAGTTGTCATCCTACACATCAGAAAAGATCCGTGCTAAAAGGACAACTTGTCTGTGCTGCAAGGATGGTGACTGATGATGTGACCTTTTTTGAAGAATGTGAGACACTTAAAGTTATGTTTCTAAAGAGAGGTTACCCAGACACATTGGTTCTCGAACTAGCAAATGAAGTTGTAAACAAAAGGAGATAAGGGTTTTACTAACCACTCCTTAGACCTACTAATAGGTCAGTAACCTTAGAAGAGGATGTGAGGTTGGAAGTAACCACCAATATAAATTATGATGGTACACAAATTGAGGGTGTAGGCACCAGGAAGATGTCGAGTAGTTTTGTTACCTCATTTTGCCTAGAAGTTAAAGCAATTGAGGTTATATTGAAAAGATATTGGAACATCTTTATGATGGAACCAGATGTGTTGGAAAAGTTGGATAATTCACCATCCTTTATTTATAGAAAGAACAGGAATTTGAAATGGATCTTAGAAATGGAACCACAGACATGTAGTAGATCTGGTGGTACATTTAAATGTGAAAGCTGCAATTATTGTAGATATATTGCAACAGGGACAGAATTTACAGCAGGTTCTTTTAAGGTAAAGACTAAGGGTAGATTTAATTGTAACTCAAAATCCGTTGTTTATTTGGCTAGTTGTGTAGCCTGCCCAGCATATTATGTTGGGAAGACAGACAGAAAACTCAGAGAGAGGATTTATGAGCACATTTACCATATTAGGAAAAAGTCACCCTTTAATGCTTTGGCTAGGCACTGTGCTGAACATCCAACACACCACTTTCAATTCAGAGTGATTTGCCAGGTTACAGTTAACTTAAAAGGGCGTCCTTACCACTTAATTTTGGAAAGACAGGAGTTGATGTGGCAATTGCAACTTAGCTCCTATAATCCCCCAGGTTTAAACAAAGTCACTTCCATTGCCTGTATTTTAAAATTAAAGAGCTTAATGCGCTAAATAAGTCTTTAGTTAGGCTATGTGTTTTAATGGCTCTACTTGCAGTATAGTTAAAGTATGCAGAGTATTTGTTTTATATTTGTTTAAATCTGGAAATACAGGTTTTAGTTTAAGCCTTGGCTTGCTTTACCGCTTTGGTGAAATGTGAAAGTATCATATGTTTACCCGATTACAACTGTTTAATGTTGAAACTGCAGTCTTTTAATTTAATGTTTTCAACAACCACCCTAGTGTTATGTGTTGTTTGAACATCTTATTAGGAGTACCTAGGTTACTCACAACAAGGTACATATAATTTATTCATGTACATTCATTTTAATTTTACTGTAAAATTTGTTATATGTGATGAGTCATTTTTCCTTATTAGATAGCAGTGAAACAATGTGTTTTTATACGCCGTATGTGCACTACAGCTGTCAATGTATTTACGTCTTCCACAACCTTTTTACTGTTGCCTCATTTGTGATTAGATTTGTTGCTGGCGTCATGTTTCAGACTTAATTATTAGTTCAATACCATTGGTAAAACATTTTTTGAAACCACCATGTGGTCTGTATTTAAGTGAGTACTTGTGTTTATCTCTTAAGGTCTGAAGAAGTCTGTTAAATTGAGACGAAAAGCGCTTAACCGCTACTTGTGTATTCTTCTATTTGGGTGCTTCATTTGCAACATAATAAACCTGTGTTTTTACTTTTCCTACGTGTTAGAGACTCAGTGTTTTTGGTCAATGTTTGTCATTCTCTCTGCAAATGTGGTTTAGTACTATTGCATCCTGAACAAGAAGAACGTACGTAATCAATGTCTTTCAGTAATGAAGACCAAAATACTAATTCTCTAGTTCTTCTCTTAGTGGATGTGGATCCTGGGTGACCACAATGCAAAATCTGGATATATTCTTGTTGTAAGGAAGCAGGAACAACAATTTTAGGACCTTTGAAAATAATGCCATCTTCCATCAACAATTCATCTCTGTAAGGAAAATACATTTGCACTTCAGATGATACACTAGATTGGTTTGATGGCCATCCAACATTAATGTAGTGACTGAGCTTTTGTAAAACTGGATCAGTCTGAGTGTGATCTCTTAACTCATCAAGTCTAGTGGTAGAAAAATTATGCACTGACATCACATCAAAGTCAAAATTCTCTATGTCAAGCTGTTCTGTTGTATTTCTGGATGATCTGGATAAGGTATCAGCCAGACAGAGCAATTTGCCTTTTGTGCAGACCATTTTAAAATTGGACTTTTGTAATTTGAGCATCATTCTTTGTAATCTCACTGGAGCAGAATGCATAGGCTTCTTTAGAATATTAACTAGAGGTTGGTGGTCAGTTTCTATCAGAATAGCTCAGCCATAAATATAATCATGAAACTTGGAACATGTAAATACTATTGCCAAAAGCTCCTTCTTAATTTGAGCATAATGCATCTCAATTTGGGTTAATTTTCTAGATGCACAGGCTACTGGTCTGCCCTCTTGAAGTATAACTGTGCCTAGACCAAATTTTGAAGTATCACAGGAAAGAGTAACTGGTTTATTCACATCATAGTATCTTAACGTAGGTGGGGTAGCAATTTTCTGCTTGAGGTATTCAAATGCCTTCTGGTGCTGTTCCAACCATGACCATGCAACATTTTTGCATGTGAGCTCTCTTAAAGGTGCTGTCAACTCACTGAAGTCTGGTATAAATTTGCCTAGATAGTTGACCATGCCCAGGAAATACTATAAAGCTTGTACATTATCTGGTGCTGACATCTCAAGAATAGCTGCTTGCTTGGTCGGGTTCATACCTGTCAATCTCTTAGCTCAAGAAATCTGGACAAAGCCGAACAACATGGGGGGGACAAAGGCCCAAAAATATTGACACTTTTTAAATAATGCTCGTAAAGACTTAGAAAGTTTTTAGAATAACAGGATTTGTGTTAGCATGCATTTTCTGGAGGATATGAACTCAAATACATGTCATTTTTAGTGGCTTTAATCCTTAGATTATCCAAGTGATTTGTCAAAAAAAAGACAATTTTTAGGAGGAAAAATCCAAAAAATTGAGGCAAAAATCTGGACATTCTGCGAAAATCTGTACAGTTGAGAGGTATGGTCGGGTCTGGTCTCAAGCCTGTACATGTAAACAAATGTCCTACATGCATAACTTCTGGAAGTCTGAATTTACACTTCCGAGGATTGAGCTTCAACTTGACTTCATGTGCTCTGTATACAACTTTCTTGAGGTTCTGTCATGCTCTTCTTCACCATTGCCTCTAACCAATAGATCATCTACTATTATGGTACAAGGATAACCCGAAAAAAGTTTGCTCCATCGCACGCTGAAAGACTTTACTTGCAGAATTTATTCCAAATGGCATCCTTAGGAATCTATATCTGCCAAACAGAGTACCAAAAGTAATTGGAAATGAGGATTTGCGATCTAGCATCATTTGCCAAAATTAATTATTTGCATCCAAAACAGAAAATATAGTGGCATTCGGTATTAGAGCTGCAATTTCTTCAACTATGCGCATTGGATGATACAATCCCTTTAATGCTTTGTTCAGATCTCTTGGGTCAATGCATATTCTGATTTCATCTGAGCCTTTTTTATGAGTGGCTACCGTGGATGACACCCATTCAGTTGGTTCTGTGACTGGACAAATCTCACTTTGCTGCACCATTTTATCCAACTGAGATTTACGTTTATTTTGCATAGCTATCGGAACTCTTCTTGCTGGTCTGACTACTGGAATGACCACCTGGTCTAACTTCATGGAATATACAACTGGAAGTTTGCCTAACTTGTCATTGAAAACATCAGTATACTCTGAGAAAATTACTTCAGAGAAATTAGAACTTGGAAATGTACTTACATGATGAACTTCTTTAACAAAAGAAAGCAAATTCATTCTTAAACTATCTTTGAGACCCAATAAAGATTGCACTGGTCTTCGAACTACATAGAATAATAAGTTGCAACAGTTCTTGGCCAAATAACATGAAAGCATCACTGAACCTTCGGTTTGAATTTCTTCACCTTCATAAGCAACAAGTCTTGCACTGCTGGTTACATTGAGTTGAATTTGAGTTTAAGATTTTTGGGACTCTGAATGTAAATTACATTTACGGACAGCAGATTTCGAGTGTTTGGTGGCATTCTCTACAGTTTTCCTGTGCTTTTTGGGTTGTTACTTGTTTCTTGGCAGTTCCGTTTATTCAGTTTGTTCATGGCAGAAGTTCCGGATACTGTGGATTGCCTACAGACACCAGCGTTGCTGCGTGACGAGCCTGAAGAGGCACCGGTAACACGGAAGGAGTTTAACCGTGTTCTGCAGCTATTAACACAAATCAGCAATGCTATGAGTAACAACAACGATGTCCGGAACACAACGATTCCGGGAAATCAACAGCATGAAGCGTTACTGAACAGGGACATGGACAATATTCAGGAGCCGAACGGCGCTGGAAGTAATCAAGGTTTTATAACTACAACAACAGCTACGGGGAACACTAACAAGGAGAAGGAACGTAATAAAACTACCGCTCCCTTTAATACCAATGGAGGAACTTTTAATTTTAAAGCTTGGACTGAGTTCCAACCGAGCTTTAAGCAAGGTACTGTAACCACCAGTTTTAATAAGTTGGACTCAAATTTTGATGAGTTCAACAAGAAACTTTACATATACAAAAATACACAGCTGGAGATTAATTACTTATCTGAATGTCTTAAGGTGCAAAGAGTACCAAAAGGTTTACGGGTGTATAAATTTCCTAATGGAGCTAAGCTTGGCTCAGACCTGCATGCACAACTAGTTGATTTGTTCAATCGAACTGGTCTTGAAATGTTGGAACTCATGATTAATGATTATCAGAACAAAGCTAATAGCATTTTAAATGAATTAACTGAATTAAATGATACCATTGTTAAGCACAAGAACTTTCTAGGTTACAAAAAGAAATATGACGATGTGTTCCTAGAGGTAGACCAGCATTGTTTAAAAGTTTTGGAAAGGAAAACTACATTGAGTTGTTCATTAGTTGTCACTCTAGCAAATGTGTCTGCTGATACAGCATTACACTTTGAACCAGTGTCTACTTTGAGCTCTGTGGATTTTTCATTAATCCAGACAATACAAAATACTTCACTTCTTGTTAATAAGTTCACTGCATTAGCTCTTTCACCAAGCACTGATACACCATCTACATAGAACCCTGACTGCCTGGGCTGTACTTGATCAACTTGCTTTTTTGTGTGGCCTTTCTTTACAACTGTGTGAGGCTTACTTGATTTGCAAAACTTTTGGAAATGGTTCCATTTTTTACACTTGTGACATTGCCTACCAAATGCTAAACACTTCTCTCTTTTAGACTCATGATTCACACCACAACTGCAACAGTTGACAACAAAGCTAGATTTGGGTTTTGCTGATTCATACTTGAAATGCACTGAGCTGGTGCAAGCTCTTTTCTTAGAACTTTCTGGAAAGCCACGTGCCTTCTTTGGAAACCCTGTAGCTGTCACGTGCTTAGGTCTGCTCCTGTTTGCCATGTGTTGCATGCTATCTATATTTGTTCTGGAGCCATCTGAAATCATGCTCTTGTCACTCATAAGCATACTTGTGTGTTTTTCTGTCACCTCATGGATTTGACAAATCTCTGTGGCTTTGCACAACATTAAATCACTGTCACAAAGTAAAATCTTTCTCACAGCAGCACTATTGATACCACACACAAGCCTGTCCTTTATCAGCACATCCTTTAAATCATCAAACCGACATGTTTTAGTTCTGTTTCTTAAGCCAGTCATATAAGTTGCAAATGTTTCCCCTGGTTTCTGATCTCTTGTGTAAAACAAATGCCTCTCTAATGTAATATTCATCTGGGGTTACACATTTCTCTGAACTTGTGCTTCAAACACTCGGGGTCTTCCCTTGATTCAACTTGAACAACAATAAGATGGTCTACGCCTTCTCCTTTATATACTGTTGGTACATACACAAATGAACACTCTCTTTCTATGGCCTTTGACCCAGCTAGGTTTCACAAAATGAATGTCCTGGAGCATGCATCTCTATCTGCATAAGCTGCTTGTATGAAAATATTGTACTCTTGCTAGAATATTCTCCAGTTCTCTGCAATATTCTGATCAAATACAAGTGGTAGGGATATTCGAAATCTGTCTGCCATATTAACACCTACCAGTGAAGGGTTTTGCAAATAACCACAAACATAAACAAATGCACATATGTCAGAAATTAATGCTAGTATTTGTCCAATGCCTTTATGTTCTGAACGTATACCTTTTGGGCTTTTCAGAATTATGCGAATGAACAAACTCATAGTACCTTTGAATAACTGGACTTTACGAAATAAACTTCTTGGGCATTTTGGTATTTTGTAATATTGTTGGAAAGGCTAAAATGCTAACGTCATGTATCATCATTTGCTAAAGTCATTTACCATAATTTTAAGAAACATTTGATAACTTTACGATGCAAATGAAAAACTCATGAGCACTGTAATACTCTTGTAATGTCATCTTTTGCATGAAAATACCTCTTATCAGTGTAAGAAATATGACAAGTAACTGCACAATGCAAATAAATCGAACATCTGTTGCCCAAAACTCAATAATTTTTCGAAATAATTGCACTTTGCAAATGACTGCATACAGCACACTGAAATGTCCCCCAAATGGTGATACCTTGCTAGGCAACTCTTTACAGTACAAGAAACAATCTGTAATGGTGGCACTTTGTGAATACACACCCAGCACAGGAAACTTTTAGAAATGCCTATACTTTGACTGTATTTCATGAAATAGTTGCACTTTGCACAAATAAACTCTTCTAAATACATGCACAGTAATAAGCACACACTGTAATCACTTTTACACACTTTGAGATACTTCAAATAACTTTAGTAGTTATGTTCTTGATACAATAGGTATGCCCAAATATAGCACTTTGCCAAAACACATACTGTCACCTTGCTTTATTTTTGTTTAATGTGCCTTTTTTGTCCTTATATTTGCCTTGCTCATTTATGCCCTTTTCATGCCCAATGTACTTTTCTTGTGCTCGTTTTACTATAGACATGCCCAGCTTTGCCTTAAACACACTCATTTTGCTATAAATATGTTCATTTTTGCCTTACTGTTAATTGTTTCATCAAATACTTTTATTTTAAACACTTTCTTTAGTTAACAAACTTTTCATGCTTTCCGCTTGCCTGAAAATGTGGTTTGTGCCCTTGTAATGCCACTTTTTTGTCTTTCATATCCGATAAATAGTTTGTGCTATTTCTCATTACCTTTGATTCTTTCTGGCTCTGTTTGTGCTCTTTTCTCTCAGTTTCACCTTCACTGTTGTCTTTGCACCTCATTATTCTGAATAATCTACTCTCTTCATTCCAGTTCTGACACCATGTTGCTCTCCTATCTAGGACACAATAGAAGATTATCTGTGTGTTATGTTTAAGCAGCTTTATTTTATACATATGCATTACTATAGAAGCTTACTGACTTTAACTTAAGTAATAGTTATACACAAACTAACAACTGTGATCATGCATGCTCTCTCTCTCTGCCTGCTCCTTCAAAATCGCACTGGGGATTGCACGTGTCTGTAATTTATATGTGCACATATAGCCTTGCATGCTTCTTAAAGAGATAGCATGCGCACATTTGTGCTCTGATCTACAGTAGGGAAACCAGTCACAAACATGAAGCATAGAAAGCAGTTACTCCAAACTGCTACAAGTAACTAACTTCAGGAGCATGTTTACTTGTACAAGAGGAATATATTGAAATAAATTATGTTCATTGTTTTTTTTTTTAATTTTTCTTAACAGTCATATATCAGAGATGTACATAGAACATGAATGACTTTATGGAGAACATGTGTGAAGCCCTGTATTTGTCAGAACCAAGGATCATGACATGAAAACTGTCAAATAAAAATATGGCTTGTCAGGGGTCAGTGTATATATCTAAACGCAGCAAGCTGAAATATGTTACCATGGCTGTTTTATATATATATATATATATATATATATATATATATATATATATATATATAAATACACACACACACATATATATATGTGTGTGTGTGTGTGTGTGTGTGTCAAAGATACTCCCCCGGATTTACTAATCTTCTGTGCAGGACTAGTCCTGCATGGAAGTACCCATTTAGGAGCAGGATGGCAGCACGCTATGCATATTAATGAAGACGCGTTGCCCGAGCTCCCAGGCTTACATGGAGCGTATACGAGTGCAGGGAGTGTGTCTGAGAGCAGAGCTCTCAGAATAAACATGCCCCTATTATGTTGAACAGCAGAAAGTGGAAATAGATGAGTGAGACCTCTCATAGGTGTCCACATATCCCCACCAACAGTCCCCCATGTGTACAACAGCAGCAACAGGACATAAAAATCAAAAGAAGAAACCCCATATTGTCCTCTAAAACTCTAGTACAGCTAACCGTAGGTGTGCATGTGTGCCCATTGCTTAGCTACGGTTAAAGCAGCTGAAAAGGCTAAAGAGTATAACAAGGAAGATATATGCAAATGAAGAGTCTCAGCAATAGTGTAGTGGGCATAGCGGTCGCCTAATGAGCAGGCATTCCCAGTTCAAGTCCCACTGCAGCACAGTCTATTTTACATGGCAAAGCATGGTATAAGCAATATTTGTATTGCAAAACCCACAAAATAACATATATTTATGAACCGGTGTACTGCAGGAAATGCACATGTGAAGAGTCAGTATCATAATGAATAAGGCAGCACTAAGCAGGTGTAAGCACAGATAAGCAGTAGTAAGCATATGTAAGCACTAGTAAGCATGTGCAAGTGCATTTGTGCCAGTGTAAGCACTGTCTACACAGATTAAGCAAAGGAGAAGCTAACTGCGTGTAAGAAACTGTGACCAGAAGTTACCAGTGCTTACCTCCACGCAAATCCACGTAAACCCGCTTACAACCTCTTTAAAGTGCCTTAGTCACTCTGTATCCAATGGCCAGTGTTCTGCCCAGCAACAAAATAAGCAGCCTGTGTAAGGCTGGAACCCAGGACCATGCACATCATACACAAAATGCTTTACCACTAAGCCATGCCAGATATGCATAAATTGTATGTTGTCAGAAACATAACCCCAGCCCAGTCATGCAACAGTACAGAGAATGTATATCTACATCTAGATGGATGTGTGTGTACATATATTACTATCTAAATGGATACAACATATCCATAGATGTAGTCACATATATATATATATATATATATATATATATATACACGTCTATATATAGATATATATATATATATATATATATATATATATATATATATATATACACACACACACACACACATATATATATATATATATAAATATATATAAATATCCAGAAATATATACATATATATATATATATATATATATATATATATATATATATACAAATATATGGACATATATACATGCAAATGCTGACATCTACACATATGTATGTCAACACCTATATGTCCACATATACACAGCAAGTTACATATATGTACGCAGATATATATCTTCATAGGTATATAAGGGCGTAGTTAGAAATATGTAAGCAAATATATATACCCATATAGGTATATATGGCCAGACAGCTGTTTATAGCAATGGTAGATAAACAGAAATATATATGTCCACATGCACCGTTAATGGGCTTGAGAGGCCCCAAACAATATATGTCCCATACGAATTGCCATACCCTCACAGCCAAACACATTCACCCTGCAAGACACTACCAAGCTCATTGTATTGTAAGTGTTTCATTTAAATAGGGATTTAAATTAGTCCTCACTTATGTTACACATGTTGACATCACATTCCCCTCTCCCCCACCCACTAGGCGAGCCGACCATCCAACCCAGCCCATCCTCAACCCATACATTCATTACCCACAGTTCCTCTCACTCCCCCCCCCCCCCCGCTGCACGTATGCAGCCACCATTCCTTCTCTGGTTACCGTTAGCTAAATATATAGAGGTATGTGTGTGCGTATGTGTGTGTGTGTGTGTGTGTGTATGTGTGTGTGTGTGTGTGTGTGTGTGTGTGTGTGTGTGTGTGTGTGTGTGTGTGTGTGTGTGTGTGAGTGTGTGTATATACTTACCCATAACTAAATAGATATATACCTCTAACTCTCTGTAGTACATATGCATCCATACATAGACATACATATATATAAATACCTGCATATAGATATATACATATGCAGACACCCATACATTCACATGTCTTTAGATATATATATATACAGCAATATATATATATATATATATATATATATATATATATATATATATATATATATATATATATATATATATATATATATCTAAATGCATACACACATATATATATATATATATATATATATATATATATATATGTGTGTGTGTGTGTGTGTTTGTGTGTGTGTGTGCATATATATACACAGATATATATCTATGATATGATACAGCACATAAGAATGACATATGGTCACAGGCCATGCCAATGGGGATGAGGGGCCCAGTCAACATACGTGTAACATGTAGCATTACCCCCCCCCATCCAGACAGGGGAAACATACAAACAAACACACAAAGTAAATAATCCACTGCTCCCCAAACCACAGGCAGGACACAACAGTGGGGGGAACACTGTAGATCCGCCAAGTCTAATCTTGCAACAGAGACAGGAGCGTCCCTTGTGGGACACCCCAAAAAGTTTTGATGATCAGAGTCCCATCCGTGCAACAATTTATCAAGGCAGGGCATGTATGTACTCGGACTACAAGGTTTGGGAAAGCCTGATGACCCATGGGTCGAGACAATGTACGAGATGGGTCCCGCGAAGTGGAGAGTGGGCAGTGTGTAGTGGTGTGGTTAGACCCGACCTGCACCCAGAGTAAGGATGAGTGGTGTAGAGGAGGGGGCAGGGGGAACTATGGGTATGAAATTATGGGCCGCGGCGTGAAGGTGTTGGCTGGAGCGGTTCTATTCGGACAGCCCCATGGATGTTAGCTTCTTCTTCTTCTTCTTCTACTTTCAGTTTCACCCATTAGGGGTCACCACAGTGGATCAACTGTTTCCATTTCTTCCTGTCCTCTGCATCTTGCTCTGTCACACCAACCACCTGCATGTCCTCTCTCACCACATCCATAAACCTTATCTTAGACCTTCCTCTTTTCCTGTTACCTGGCAACTTCATCCTTAGCATCTTTTTCTCAATATACTCAGCATCCCTCCTCAACACATGTCCAAGCCAATGTAATCTTGCCTCTCTGGCTTTGTCTCCAAACCTTCCAACCTGGGCTGACCATCTAATATACTTATTCCTAATCCTGTCCATCCTCTTCATACCCAGTGCAAATCTTAACATCTTCAACTCTGCCATGTCAAGCTCTGACTCATGCCTTTTTGTCAATGCCACTGTCTCCAACCCATATGACATAGTTGGTCTCACTACCCTCTTGTAGACCTTCCCTTTCACTTTTACTGGTACACGTGTGTCACAAATCGCTCCTGACACTCTTCTCCACCCACTCCATTCTGCCTTTACTCTCTTCTTCACCTCTCTTCTGCACTCAGCATTACTCTGAACTGTTGATCCCAAGTATTTAAATTCATCCACCTTCGCCACCTCTACTCCCTGCATCCTCACCTTTCATCTATCCTCCCTCTCATTCACACACATATATTCTGTCTTAGTCCTGCTGACCTTCATTCCTCTTCTCTCTAGAGCATATCTCCACCTCTACAGGGTCTCCTCCACCTGTTCCCTACTCTCACTACAGATCACAATGTCATCTGCAAACATCATAGTCCATGGGGACTCCTGTCTGATCTCATCTGTCAACCTGTCCATCACCACTGCAAATAAGAAAGGGCTCAGAGCTGATCCTTGATGTAATTCCACCTCCACCTTAAATGCATCCGTCACTCCCACTGCAGACCTCACCGCTGTCACACTATCCTTGTACATATCCTGCATCAATCTTACATACTTCTCTGACACTCCCAACTTCCTCATACAATACCACAACTCCTCTCTAGGCACCCTGTCATATGCTTTCTCTAAGTCCAGAAAGACACAATGCAACTCCTTCTGACCTTCTCTGTACTTCTCCATTAACACTCTCAGAGCAAACATTGCATCTGTAGTGCTCTTTCCTGGCATGAAACCATACTGCTGATTACTAATCATCACCTCCCTTCTTAACCTAGCTTCCACTACTGTTTCCCATAACTTCATGCTCTGACTGATCAATTTAATCCCTCTGTAGTTACTACAGCTCTGCACATCACCCTTATTCTTACAAATCGGTACCAAAACACTTTTTCTCCATTCCTCAGGCATCCTCTCACTTTCCAAGATTTCATTAAACAATCTAGTTAAAAGTTCCACTGCCATTTTACATAAACACCTCCATGCTTCCACAGGTATGTCATCTGGACCAACAGCCTTTCCATTCTTCATCTTCTTCATAGCTATCCTTACTTCCTTCTTGCTAATCCATTGCACTTCATGATTCACTATCTGCACATCATCCAACCTTCTCTCCCTCTCATTCTCTTCATTCATCAGCCCCTCAAAGTGCTCTTTCCATCTGCTCAACACACTCTCCTCACTTGTGAGTACGTTTCCCTCATTATCCTTTATCAACCTTATCTGCCGCACATCTTTACTAGCTCAGTCCAGGGATGTAAACAATAGTGTGAATTGGGTGGAGCTGCCGCCTAGCAAGCAGCCATTCCCAGTATGAGTACCAATGCAGCACTGTCTATTTTACATGGCAAAGTACGGTATAACCAGATGTGTTGCTGCAAAACTCACTTCATAACACCAAAGAACACATGGTCGCAACACCCCACTGTAGGCATGTAAGCCGATCTAATTGGTATCATAAGTTATTATTATAGTCTTCACCCCCACCCAGGGGTGTGAGTGTCCAACTCAACCTCCAAATGCAGTGTATATGCACAGCTGCTGCTGTAGTAGAAATGGCCAGCTGTGGACCTTCCCTTCAGCCTTCCTGCACATCTGTAGATAATTTCCCTACTATAGCTCCCTCTTTGTGCCCCAGGAACACCACTTACCTATCAACACCTTTTCCATTTCTATTAATGTTTAATGTTACAAGTAGGTGACACCCTCTTCCCCAACTATATTGGCAGAATCTGGAACCCCCTACCCACCTGTATTACCTCAGCTGTCCCACAGGACACATGGAAATAACACATGAAGGAACACCACAAGTACACTTGGATCAGTACATGCTCACCACCTGGTGAACCCCCCCCCCCTCCAACTTACTCTCTGTACCTTTACATCAATTAGTGAAACCAACACCTCTTGTCCTGCCTTGCATACAAATCCCAATATCCATCAAACCTTCCCTATTGCTCCCCTACCAATTAATCCAACAGCCTACTATACAGTTACAATGCCCCCCCCTCTACCTACCTACCTACTCCTTCACTATTCTCTTCTACTCTACCCCACAGGTATGGAATAACTAAACCTACCCAGAATACCTGAGTGTAACCTATCCAGAACTGTTAAACTGGAATCCAACTTCACCTGAAACTGACCTTTGTCAACAGTCATACCTGACATGTAAACCTGACCTAAACATGTATACTACCGGCATGTTAATGTAAACTAAGCATGAAGAATGTGGTACATAGCTATGTTAAGTCTGTTATTCTCTATGAATGTGAACACCTCAATATTACTTGAAATGAGTAGCTGGGGTTTACTGTGGAGCTCTACTCCCAGGGCCACCGCTGAAAATGGACAAGCATCCAGTCAGATTGTCCCAGTCAACAAATGTAAACTAAATACATGAAGTAGCATGGGGATATGTGGGAGCATGTGGGTTTAAGCCTGTTTGGGCGGTGGTAAGCAATGCCCACAATAGTTAAGCAATGTAGAAGCTAACTCAGTGTATGACGCTGCAACTGGAGGTCAGCAATGCTGAGCCTCGCGCAAACCAGCACATACCCACCTACAATTGCTCTACCGTGCCTTAGTCACTCTGTAGCCAAAAGCTCTCATAGTGCCCATTAACAAACTAATCTGCACTCCCAGGTTGCAACCCCCCCCCCCCGACCCTACATACTATAGTCTAAGTGAGTTCCCACTAAGCCATGGCAGATACACATTCAGCTGCTATCACAAACATATCATCCAGCACAGTCATTCACCAGTATAGGAAATGTATTTAAGTATGTAGATTAATACCAGCAAACATGTGTACATTGCTCGATCACAGTATTTCGAGCAGTCTATTTGTATCAAAGAACAGTGCCTGTCCAATCATACTGTGAGAACAGTAGTCTTGCATAATACTGAAGAGGATAATGAAAAACGGTGCATGCTGCGGGGGGGTGTGGGCATGCTTCATGCACAGAATGTCACACCTGGGGCATCGGTTCCGTGGAACCGGGAGATGAGGCTGGTCAGGTGTGTGAGCAAACCGCTGCTTCTCAAACCCCTGGCGAGATGCTACCAGTAGGAGAAACAGTGTAGACCAGCTAAGTCTACTCTTGACACAACAACAGGTCCGTCTCTGGTGGGATGAATCAAACATTGTTAGTCACATCGATGTCTCCACCAGTATTGGAGAAGGATCAAGGGAAGGCTCGTACGTACGTGGACTAAACAGATGAAGAGCCTGCAGAAGCTTGGGTCAAGACAGTATACTGGAGGAGTACCGAGACGTGCAGAGAGGGAAATGTGTGAAGGTGTGGTATGGCTGGGCTACCAACTGGAGAATGGATGGATGCTGTGTATGTGGAGCCCGGGGGCCGGGGGAAGAAAACATGGGTATGACATTATGGTAGAAATATGCAAATGAAGCAGAACAGCAATGGTGTAGTGGATAGAGCATCCGACCAATGAGCAGGCATTCCCGGTTCGAGTCCTACTGTAGCACAGTCTATTTTACATGGCAAAGCATGTTATAACCAACAGTTTTGTTGCAAAACCCACTAAATAGCATATATAAACTGGAGTACCGCAAGAAATGCACATGTGACGTATCAGTGCCAGACGGAATAAGGCACTAGTAAGGTGTAAGCACAAATAAGCAATAGTAAGCATATGTGCATACTAGTAAGCATGCTTAAAGCCTTACAACTGCTTTATAGTGCCTTAATCACTCTGTGTCCAACGGGCCTTTGTCAGCCCAGCAACAAAATTAACAGCCATGCAGGTCACGAACCCAGGACGCTATACACCATAGTCTCAGTAGCTATCCACCAAGCCATCACAGAAGTGCAGAAGAATGATGTAGTAGTAAACATGTCCTCACCATAGTATACCCAAACTGAACCTGTGAAAGGCATCAGTAGAGAGTCATATGTGCCATAATTGACTACAGAACATACATATGTGAAATGGAGTACTGTGGTAATTCCAGATGTGAGATGTTATTGTAATTAAGTGTAAAAGTTCCCAGGGCCCCATACAGTGTATGTACACAGGTCTCAAGGATACTAGACACATATATAACATGTGATGAAGGGGAAATCAATGCCAAAAGGCAAATATCATGCATACAAATAATATGCACTGTTAAGCGTAGCACAGCACTGCCTCCCAGACTACTGGCAGGATACTACCAGTGGGAGACACAGTGTCAACCTGCTAAGTCAAATCTTAAACAAACACGTTTGTTCCTGGTGGGATGACCCCAAAAATTCTGATAAAAAGAGTCCTCGAGGTAACATACGATGCATCACAGGTAAGCAAAGATGGTAATGTAGGTTCGCAGACTACATGTGTGTGAAGCCTGAAGATCCATGGGTTGGGAAAACACATGAGAAGGGTCTTGAGAGGTGGAGAGTGGGCAATGTGTAGTGGTGTGGTTAGATTCAGCTGGAACCTGTAGGAAGGATGATTGATGTGGAGGGGGAACGGGGGGTGATGGGTATGACATTATGGACCGAGGTGTGCCAGGGTTGGATGAACCCGTACTAATCGGACCAGCCCATGGATGTCAGCAAGAAGTGAGGGGGGGACACAGGGAAGGTACTGAGACATACCATTTCCCATGCCAAACCATGTTATGGGTAATATGTATGTTGCATAACCCACGGAATAACATATATATATGACCTGGATTACTGCAGGAAAGGCACATGTGAGGTGTCAGTATCATAATGCAGTAGTTAGGTTAAGCAGCAATAAGCTGTAGTAAGCATATGTCAGCACTGGTAAGTGAGTGTAAGTGTACAGGCTCAGCACATCTGATGCAAAATATCTGTAGGTATATGTAACCAGAGGTATGTGTGAGTTTAAGTTTACAGGCTCAGCAAATCTGATGCAAACTATCTGTAGGCAGATGTAAGTGGAGGTTTGTGTGAGTTTAAGTTTACAGGCTCAGCAAATCTGACGCACACTATCTGTAGGCAGATGGAAGTGGAGGTTTGTGTGAGTTTAAGTTTACAGGCTCAGCCAATCTGACGCAAACTATCTGTAGGCATATGTAACCGAAGGTTTGTGTTTGCATGACAGTAAGCACTGCGTACACAAAGTAGGCACATTTGAGGCTAACCTACAAATATGTAGCTGCCCTGAGTGTGCCGATTCTCCTGTAAGAGTTATTGATACCTGCTCTCTATAACACTGATGGCCACACACAGGAAGGACTGTACAAACATCCACAGAATGTCTAGGTTATGTCATCACATATAACCCCTACTGTACATAACATGTGAAGCAGTCTGATATCTCACTGGCTTGTTAGCAGATATGATGACACTACTTATGGTGTACAGCACATATGCACCATGTCATGCACAACATATGTAAACAGGTTGACAGAGGTGTGTC
This sequence comes from Protopterus annectens, assembly GCF_019279795.1. NCBI lineage: Eukaryota > Metazoa > Chordata > Ceratodontiformes > Protopteridae > Protopterus > Protopterus annectens. Next base: position 641,718,438 of record NC_056737.1, read on the forward strand.
TGGCAGCTCATACCCAGGGCCAATAATGATATGTTGCTGTGATAACCTCATACATATACTGTTGTAACAGGGTTTGTGGCAACATATGCCCTATGAGGAATAAGAAGTCGGTAACTGTCACTGCATTCACCATCTACAGACTGCAATCCTCACACTACTGTCTGCAGTCCACAGATAGATGCTCCATTGGTAACACATGAAACCAAAGGCACAACACACTGCCCTGTCTGCAGCTGACCCTGCAGATGGGGATTCCACATACACATTGAACTGACATGGCAGGTATGGAGACATGTAGGAAAGTCATATCCACACACACACTGTTAAACCAACAGTACTCCACATGCAGTATAGCAGCACTTACAGTCTGTAGTCAGGGCAGGCACATCCCCCTCCTGTGGTGTTGCCCTATTTCCACAGTGTATATTGCTAGAGGTAAATTCCCAATCCATCTCAGATGCTGTTTGCCAACCAACAGATCTAGTTCCTGCTCACAGTGAATGACAAGGGCCAACACCAACATGATGTTCCTATATATTGGAGTGTGTTTCCATGCAATTGGCTATGTGAATGTTACCACAGCTGTTCCACATGCAATCAGCTAGGAGAGGGCTGCAATTCATGCAGAGGCCATCAGCTGATCCTGAGCATCACTTAAAATACACATGCCGCTGCCTAAGCAAAGCAGGTGTAGTTCTCCATATCCACCAGAGAGAGAGAGAGAGTTGGAGAGGCAGACAGAGGCAAAGACATGTCAGGGAGTGGTGGGAGAGTAAAACTGTGGCTTGTTTGTGTCACACACCTACCAGCATGGGGTATCAAACCCCTGACAACTATGTAGTGCTACCACAGTTCGATGCTGTTATTGGATGCGCCACATGGGTTACTTGTTGTGGAGCTCTCAAAACATATATGTGATGGTGAGTGACATCTGCAACAGGGATATGGTAGCTATATGGTAGGTGATGTACACATGCCTGTCTGCATGAACAGGTGCCAGCGTCAACACAGCCACACTCTCACAGGGGCACACACATACATCAACACACTTGGCAGGGCCAGGAGTACAACTCATCTATAGCAGGGTTGCCACAACACATCACTGTGCAGGTATCACATGCACCACACTGGGCATATGGAGGTTGTATGGGCAAAGGGTATGAGGAGGTGTCTGACATCAGTCAGCATGTTTCAGTATGCCCATGGGGTTTGTAGTGAGTGTGGATGTGAACATACACACCATACAACACACAGACAAACACACAGAGTGCTAGTACTGACATCCATGGGTGCATATCTGTACAGGTGTGTGGTGGTCGACTGTGGCAGCAGGCTACACAAGGGTAGGTGATGGGTATACCTTGGCATCAGGCCAAATGACAATGGACCACATTGTGTCTCAGGGCTGTAGTATCCGCATTTGCCCACACAGGTGGGTAATGTATCCTCCATCCAGTCACCTGGGTGACTATTGTGTGTGGCCAATGTTGTGCATCACTTGCCATGAATGTGTATCTTAGTCCATGACATGGATGGTGTCTAGGATGTGCACACATCCCACATGCATGTACAGTGACATGTGGAACTGTACCTGGGATGTCTGGCCCATGTTGTGAACACAGATTAGCAACATATGTGGCAGTCTTGCCCACCTGTGGCAGGGACCGGTAATGGGCAGCAGGTTTACTCTGCACCTACATTCCCTGGTGTCAGTGGCATCTGGCCATACAGGGCATGTTGTCAGGCATGGTATGTCCATTGTGGATCACATGTGATGGCACCACAAATGGTGCAGGTGTCCATTGGGGAACACGGGGGATGTGCACTGTCAGCATGTACATGCATATTGGACAGATAGACAGGGTGACATGGCTTCTGTAGCACACTGCTATCACCCCATATTTACTAGCAGTGGCCAATATGCAAGTGTACTATCCACGTATTGGCTGTTGCCTAGGCATGTGTGTGTATGAGACATGGGTTGGGAGAGTGCTCTGGGTAATACCGGGGTTGCTAACTGTGATTTCCTGGCCTTGATGTCACATGTATGGGTATAGCTTTGCACCCCAGCCTCTCAGCTATTTCACATCTGGTATCCCTATATGGTGGACATTGTGATGTATAGTAGGGCCACCATATAAGAAATATGCAAAACATTGGCCACAGGTGTCACACGCCCCCAACCACCTTTACACAGGATACGAGATACAAACACAAACACACACACACACACACATACACACACACACACACACCTGTCATGTTTGGGAGGAGAACCCCTACCTACCTAGTTTATTACACCACAGCACTACGCAGTTATAGTACGCACCATGCACAGTACTGAAGTACTCCTTCCCCAAAGGTGTATTTCACAATGAATGACATCAGCAGGATTACCAAAGTAGGCCATTTGAAATGTACTGCAGGTGACTAGCCTAAAATGCATTGCTCCCTACACAGACAGTGAGACACACACAAAACATCCACATCTGACATGTGTGGGTATAGAACCCCTGACAGAGGGCTATATCACACTACAGCATGGAGCTGTTATAGGATGCACCACAGGGATTACTAGAGAACCCTGTCCCCAATGTTGTATTTCACAATGGATGACATTAGCAGGATTGCCAGAGTAGGCCATGTGAAATGTACTGAGTGTGACTAGCCTATAATGCATTGCTCCATATACAGACACTGAAACACACAAAACATCCAGAACTGCCATGGGTGGGGATGGAACCCTACCACAGTTCTAAATCACAATCCAGCAGTACAGAGTTACAGGACACGCTACAGAGATTACTGGGCTACAACTTTCCCAGAGGTGTATTTCTAGGTGGGTGACATCAACAGCCTTGCCAAAGGTGAGTATTTGAATTGTAAGGAGTGTGAGTACCCTAAAAAGCATTGCACTCTACACAGTCAGGGACAGACAGACACGCACACACACACACACATACACTCACACACACATTTGCCAAGTCTGGGGTTAGGCCTCCTACCTAACTAGTTTATCACACTGCAGCAGCACACAGTTTTGGGATGCACCAAAGAGATTACTGGGCTACAACTCTCCCAAAGGTGTATTTCACATTGGATTACCTCAGCAGGCTTGCATAGTAGGGCTATGGGGAGGGTGGTGTGTGCATGGGCCATACCCATTCATGTACAGGTTGTCACACCACGTGCGGCCACACACGGGATCATATTTCACAGGGACATGTATACCACTGCTAGATGACTACTTCCTTGTACAGTCATGTTGCACAGCTGGCACGTGCACCACATAGGTTGTAATGCTGACATATACTGGTGGCTACTATCTACAGTGAGTGACACATGCGCCTCATGTGTTTGGGGCCCTTTGGCTGTGTGCTGGGTGGGCAGGCCTGGATGGCTCCTTGTCACAGTCACCCTCTTCCACACATCTATGTATGTCTACCTTTGGCTTATTATAGTGTGTCGCCCTGATGTATATGTCTGTATTACTATCCACTGTATGTGCAATGCATGAGTGGTGCATACTGACAAGTGTCTGCACTAACATCTGCAAGTGACACACATTTCTGGTCTACTGATGTTTGCAGTCATGGCCTCATGTGTGAGCATGCCCAGTATGACCTTTCAGTATGTTCTTCACTGACATTGCCTTCATTCTCTAAGTGTGTGAGCATGCCCAGTATGGCCATCTGTAGTGGATGCGTGGATCGTGTCCAGGTAGTTTGTGTTGCAGTGCTGACCTTTGTGTTGTACACCAACAGGTAGCATGCTGTGTTCTGCAGGGTATCCGTCGATTAGTTGGCTTTGACTGTTACTACATTTCTGCATAATGGGGGGCACACCTGACTGTTTCTACATTTATACACAGGAGTGGGGGGACACACCTGACTGTAATTACATTACTATGTAGGATGGGGGAGCACACCTGACTATTTCTACATAGGGTTGGGGTGGCACACCTGACTGTTATTACATTGCTATGTAGGATGGGGGGGGGGCACAAGTGACACTTGTACACATTAGCTATGACTGTACTGGCATGTCATGTACTCCATTTCATTCTGTATTGCTAACTATCATGCTGACTAGAGGCACACCAGTGCACTACAGATCATGGCTTTGGTTTCCCTACATATTGTTGTCTGACTTCCGACCCTTCAGAACTACCATCCCACTGCCTGCCCTGCTGTGGTTTGTCTGTGTAGGCCTGGGGATGGGGTTAACCATAGCCATCATTCTGGGGCCATGGTACAGGCCCTGCTTGGGTTTGTCTACACCTGTCCTGCTGACTGTGACAGTTGTTGGGTATGTGAACCATCCTGACTGGCATGTGTGGGTCATATGGACACACATGTCACTCAGCACAATACCTGCAGTGGGTTTTGTCACCCTGTGTAGTACTGGCTACTATGGTGACTCCAGTATGTGTTACACATGTCAGGGTGCCACTATGGGTGTCTAATGTCTGCTGCCATAACAATTAGCCTCCCAATTCCCTTGCATGCTCACATCCATACCATAGCTACAGGTAACAACACATTCTACTCCATTTGTCAATTGATAGGTTGATTGACTTACCTTCTGGGTGTGCCAGACTTGCGGACGGTACTGGAGGGCTGTCTATGTCAGATGCACATAGTACACTCCCTATACATGGTTGAGTATAGATGGTGTCATGTTTGGCATCCTTTTTACTGTATGTGCGAGTCAGAGAGAGATGTCAGTCCCTGGGACCCTACTGGATCAGTTCATGTGCTATGCGTTGCCTCTTTGCCAAGGCCAGAGCATACTGGGCATGCCTCCTTCTGCCTACTGGGGCAGGCTCAGGTTCTTCCTCCTCCAGGTCACTCTGTGCCTGTGCAGGTTGTGGCATTGGTGGGGGGCTGTGTGGCCCTGCCCCATGCAGTTCCTGCTGCAGATGTTTCCACAGGATTATATTGTGTAGCATGGCCCATACCATAACAATTTGGGTACATGTAGCTGATGAATACTGCAAGGCTCCACCGGATGTGTCCAGACACCGGAACATGACCTGAGCATCCCAAACACATGCTCTATTGTACTTCTGGCCTGTGTGTGCCTCATTATGGCATTCTTGTTCATGTGTGTGTACATTTCTGATGGGTGTCTTCAGCCATGGCCCCAGTGTGTACCCAGCATCCCCCACTAGGTGACCATAGGGGATGTCCCAATTGGAAAATCTCTGGTACAGCTGTGTCAGATGCCATATGTGGAAATCTTCATAGCTTCCAGGGCAGCCAGCACACACATTCATTATAATGCCCTGGGCATCATATATGACCTGGCGGTTGATGGAGGGGATGCCCCTGTGGTTGATGTAGGCCCTACCCTGCTCACCGGGTGTTGCTTTGATGCATATGTGCGTGCAGTCTATAGCACCCACTACCCCAGGGTATTCTGCTATTTGGTGGAAGAGACGCATATTACTGGTCAAAACCTCATGGGTGTTGAGGAAATATACATGCTCACTGGCATGTGCTGATATGGCATCCAAGAACTGGTGGAATACTCTGGATGATGATGCCTGTGAGATCCCCATGATCTAGCCAAACTGGAGGTAAAGTTCTCACCAACCAAGACTGAACCTGACAGTCATGAGGAGAAGGTAAACATTTGCACCACACCACACTCATCAGATATTCTCACTACGTCTACACCACCAAAATCCACACATAGAAACTCAAAAACATTTGCAGAGGCTCTCAATAATAATCTGCCTAAGCAACAGAGACCTCCAAAGAAGAAACACAAGCAACCTCCATCCCCCAACACAACCCAAATGACACATAGCCCACAGATTCAGTGTACCACTCAAACACAGCCAATAAGGGAAAACAACATACCCAACACATACCCAACACACTAGTCAAAAGTGACTCTATAGTCAGGCACACTGATGTCCCACTCACCAGGCTAAACAAGGAGAAGGTTACTGTCAGCTGCTTGTTGGGTGCCAGGATCCACCACATAACCCACGCACTCAGGTCACTCCACAACAAGTACAAATATGACTCTGTCATTGTCCATGTTGGTGTGAATGACCTGAGATGTACCTCCCTGGACTACATGAAAAGAGACATCGAAGAGCTCTGTGATCTTGTAGCCCAGGCAGGTATGACCCTAGCCCTGAGTAGCATTCTGCCATCACCCAGAATGATACCGCAGTACAAGGACAAAATGACTGATTTCAACAATTGGCTAAGCTTCTGGTGTCATTCAAAGGGGATCCAGCATCTGTCTGCTTGGGATGACATGGTCGACAGACCACAATGCTTTTCCACAGATGGCCTGCCCCTGTCGCCCCTAGGATTCCGGATATGGGCTAAGGCTCTTGCTGCCCCTAAAGTGCCTTTTTAGGCATGGTTCAAGTAACAAATTCACTACCATAACAGGAACAGGTAAGCAAAAACTGAGGGTAATGCTACTCAATGCTAGAATTCTAAATTTCAAAATGCACTCACTCGAGGCACTCCTTAAAATGGAGAATATCGATATCTGTGCAGTGACTGAGACCTGGTTCAAAGCTCCAGAGAGCACCCCTGCACTACCAGGCTATAACTCATACCACACTTTTCAGCCATCTAACCTGTACCAAAACACCACAGGTGGGGGTGTGTCCATATTCATTAAGGATATCCACACCTCCAGGCTAGTTGCTCAGCATAATGCATCCGAGGTTATCCAAGTGCAACTAACTCTTGCAAAACTGCAATCCAAATTGTAGCTTGCTACAGATCCCCCACCATGTCCCAGGATTCCCACTCCTCTTTTCTTGATGCACTGGAAAATATTAGGGTTCAACCAAACACCCTAATAATGGGTGACTTCAACTACCCCACCATTAACTGGGAAAACTACTCATGTACTAACTCCTTAGCACAACGCTTTCTGGAATTCATAAACTCCAATGCCCTAGATCAACTTATCCACACCCCCACCAGGGGCAACAATATCCTAGACCTAGTCATTACCAACATGAGTGACCGGTGTTCCACACCTGAAGTCAACTCCTCGTTGGTCCGATCCGACCATAAGCTAATCACCCTCAATATCCACATCCTACCCCCACCCCCCATTAAGGAAACCACAGTAAGAAATTTCTCCAAAGCCAACTTCATGCTTCTTAAGACAGAAGTAGTGAACTTCATGACACCCATGCAGATGGACAATACAGTTACAACTGCTGAATCCTACATAAATGCACTCTATAAGCACCTACATGAGTGCATGGATCGTGCTATCCCAAACAGAACCAAGACGCTATCCTCCAAAAAAAAGGAAGCCAATCTGGTGGTCCCCTGCCATAAACAAACTGTACAACAGAAGAAAGAAACTGTTGCAAAAGAGAGTAAAATCCCATGAGTGGTGGAGCTCCCTGGTCAGCCTCAGTAAGAAGCTGAGATCCCTTATAAGATCCTCCAAAGCTAGCTACAAAAATAAAATTGCCACTAATTCCAGGGACAACCACAAAGCATTCTATAGCTATGTCAAGAATCTCAATGGCAACAACCAGATCTGCTCTGAGTTACAGCACAAAGGCATGAAAATTATAGAACCAACTGATATTGCCAACATCCTGGCAGATAGGTTCAGTGCTAACTTTACCCCCCCCCTAAAGGGCCCATATCTATACAGGAAGAATGCAGAGTCCCTGTAATCACAACTACGCAGGTGAAAGCTGCACTCTCTAAAGCCAAAAACACAGCATCCATGGGACCGGACAACATCCCAGGCTGCGTTTTACACAAACTTCAGAATGAACTGGCTCCCCACTTAAACACCATGTTCAATAATAGCCTTGCATCAGGCTTTTTGTCCACTGAATGGCGCACAGCAACAGTTATCCCACTCCACAAAGGGGGAGCCACCACTGATCCCAGGAACTATAGACCTATTAGCTTGACGAGCCTGGTCTGCAAAGCCATGGAACGTATCATCATGGAACTCATAAACAAAGGCAATGGAACCTCCAAACTCTGGATCTCACCCAGTTCGCGTTTGTGAAAGGCAGATCATGCCTCCTGAACCTGATCGACTTCTTTGTGGCAGTCACCAAAGCTGTAGATGAGGGTAAAGTGGTTCACACAGCCTATCTTGACCTCGCCAAGGCTTTCGACACCATCCCCCATTCTGGAATTATAGCTAAACTCAATAAACTAGGCATAAATCCCTACGTCACAAGATGGGTTGCCAACTGGCTCACTGACAGAACCCACACTGTAAAAGTTGCAGACTCCAAATCTGACCTAAAACCAGTGACAAGTGGAGTACCACAGGGTTCCGTCCTGTGACCGCTCCGGTTTGGTATCTACTTCTCTGAAGTACAGGCTAACACAGAAGGCCTCTGGCTAATGAAGTTTGCAGATGACTGCAAACTAGGAGCCATAGTCAAGTCCCCAAATGATGTGAACATCCTATAGAAGGGCCTCTCTGAGACAGATGCCTGGTGTCAGAGCCATGGCCTCAAGCTCAATGCCAAAAAGTGCAGTGTCATCCCCTTTGGTAAAAACTCTGTAGCCATGAACTACCACATAGGCAGCAATCTACTTAACACCGAATGTGTGATAAGAGACCTTGGGACCCAGGTGGACAGTAGTCTCTCCTTTGATAGTCACATCGCCACAGTAGTCAGGAAGTCCTTCTACATGGCACACCTCATCATAAAAGGGTTCTCGTCCAGGAAAAAAAGAGGTCATCCTTACCCTCTACTCATCACTCATTAGACCCATTATAGAGTTCAACGCCCCTTTTGGAATGTACCTCACAAGACATCTGCAGCAGCTGGAAAGGCCACAGAAGTACCTCACAAAGAGAATTACTGGACTCAAACAAATGCCCTACACTGACCGCCTCAAACAACTCCAGCTTTACTCCATAGCATATCGCCTACTCAGAGGTGATCTCTGCCTAACATATAAAGCTATGTCAAACCCAGAGCTGTTGGACATGCTACACCTAAAGAAATCCCAATCCCTCCGAGCTACACACTATAGGGACCTAAACCTTGTCACCACAATAAACAGGACATGCTGGAGGGACAGATTCCTATCCCAGAGACTTCCCATACTCTGGAACAGGCTATCCATCTATGTCAAGCAAAGTTCTTCATTAGCACTCTCCAAGAAAAATCTTGATGAGTGGATGGGAAATAGGAAATACACCCCAGGGATCACTTCTGTGTCTCTGCTCATCAGTGGCAAAGGAAAATAACTTTCTTGGGTGGCATAAGCCAGGGAACCTTGTTGGCTAGGCTTGCATAGGCCCTTGGGCCGATAGCCTAGTACTTACCTATGAACCTATGAACCTATATCCCCAGTTGTGCTTTGGTAGGTGCCTGTGGCTAGTATACCTAGGCCTACACATTCCTTGGTATCCACTGGGTTGGGTTCCCCTCAGTCAGTTTGGTGTGTCAGGTGTGGCCGGCACAGCTCAACAATTTGCTGTAGGAGGTCTCTGTCCACCCTATAGTGCTCCACTATCTCCAGCTCATGTAGCCCCTGGTAGGTTACCCTGGGTCTGTACACTCTTCTCTGTCGCCTCACTGTGGGTTGTTTGGCAGCATTCACATCCTCACCACCCTCAGCCTCTTGCACATGTTGCTCTATGCTGCCTGCTGCAGCCCTTCTCATTTTGTAGGTTTGTTTGTTAAAATTTCCCCGCTTGTATACACCAGTGGTGTAGAGTGTGGGAAACACCAGTGGGGAAGGTGTTTGCTTAGTTTAAAGTAGTGTTCTGGGCTGGGCTAGGCAGCTGCCTGTGTAATTGGTTGAGTCTGATACATTTCACCTGCCAGCTAGGCTAGTTTTCCTTGATTACCTTCCTACTGCAGTTTTCCCTTCCCATTGCCTCCCTGTTTGAGCCCGTGTGCATGCAGCACAAACTGAGTGCTCAAATGTGCACATTGCTGCTATTTCCTGGTTTAACTTAATTTTTCTTCCTGTAGAGCCTGATGCACACCAGCTTACACTTTGTAGAGAGTGCTAGGCAGGTTTTGACACACACCCTAGCTTAGCTGTGCTATGCTAGGAGCACACGCGAGCCACAGGCCTCCAATCTGCTTGCAGCAAGCCTGACCCACCTACCCATGATGTCACCTACCTCCTAGTCTTGCACTCCGCTATTCATACTCTTACACTGTTGGGACCTGCCTCACATGCTGGGGAAAACTGGGATTCACTATCCTTCCAACAAAGCAGCAGGTGCCCGTGGAACCCTTGCACGGCAAAAGCAAGATAAGCAGCAACCAACAAAGAAGCCAGCAAGCGTTGATAGTCACCATATCAAAAAAACATTTATTAACAAGAGGGAAGAGAACCCCCCTCAACCGGTTTCGGCTCCTCAGAGCCTTCTTCAGTGAAGTACAAAAATGAAAAAACAGAGTATCACAATACATACATATATATATGGATTGGTCCAACCCACGGTCCAATCCAAACACAGAATTCATGATTGGTCATTAAGACCAGGTGCAAACAAAGCTCCAAGTTTGATGATCCATTTTTTCTCCTTGGAGCTAAGTAAATCCTGCCAGAACTGTTTGTCATTACATTTCCCCCTAATACAATCAATAACAACAAATTTATATGAAGCAGATGCATGTTGTAAACAATGTTTGTACAAAGCATTACTAGTACGTTTCTTTTTGATGTCACTTAAGTGCTCACAAATTCTAAAACGAAAAGCTCGAGAAGTCTTTCCCACATAGAAAGCAGAGCAAATGCAGGTCACCAAATAGATGACCCACTCAGTATTACAGTTGGCCCAAAACTTGATATCAAAAACTTGTGAGGTATTTTTACTGGTAAATTCATTGGTACGTGAAACACGAATACAAAATGAACAATGCCCACAGGGAATACATCCAACAATGGGTTTCCCTAAGATAGATCGCTGAATTGGTTCAGAAAAATCTGGACCCACTCTTTTATAATGACTCAATTTTGAACCAATGGTTTGTCCCCTTCTGAATGAGAAAGAACAATAATCTGGCAACATAGAGTAAAGTTTTGAATCAGCTTTAAGGATGTTCCAGTGTCTCTGTATGATGTTTTTAAAGCCCTGTGTGTTACGTCCGTATGTAGTTACCAAACGTAAAGGTTGCGACTGCTGACAATTACTCTTATCTTTATATATTAATAAATCTTCCCTATTTAAACTAGACACCAATCTTTTAGCAAGATGTACCAAACCTGGACGATATCCCCTCTTGATGAATCTACAAGTCAAATCATCTTGGGCATCATGGAAGGATTGTTGGCTAGAGCAGATTCTCCTGGCTCTAAGAAACTGGGATTTTGGTATATTTTGGATGACATGTGGTGGGTGGAAGCTGGTAGCATGTAATATAGAATTAAATTTAGGGAATTTCCTGAACATCCTGGAGGATAAGGTATTATCCTGATTCCTAATGATTTCTACATCAAGAAATACTATCCTTGATTTGTGATAGGTCAATTTAAATTCAATCCCCCATATGTTGTTATTCAGGTATTCAAGAAATTCCATAAGATATTGTTCATCAGCTTTCCACACCAACCAACAGTCATCCAAATACCGACGCCAAATATCCATCTCACACATATATATATATTATGTGTGGCATCATAAATCACAATCTCTTCAATGTATGCCATAAACAGGTCTGCATATATGGGTGCAAAAGATGCACCCATAGCAGTACCCTGCTTCTGCCAATAGCAAAGATTTTGAAAATAAAAAACATTGCTGGACAGCACATATTCTGTGAGGCATACCAAAAAAGTGTTAAATCCAGATGGATATAAACCTGATCTAGCCAACCAATAATCCAACGCTTGTAAACCCGCCAATGAGGAATGTTGGTGTAAAGAGAGGTAATGTCCAGAGTACATAGTAGCCAATGAGATTGAAGTTGGGAATTGTTGATAATGTCCAAAAATTGGGTGGTGTCTTGAATTCTGGCTCTAATTTGACTCAATAGTGGTTTTAAATGTAGAGTCAAATATTCTGATAGAGCTTCCGTGAGGGACCCATGTCCAGAGACAATTGGTCGCCCAGGTGGATCAGTGGCATGTTTATGGATCTTAGGTAATAAATACAGATACTGTTTTTTCGGTGACCCAACCAATAGCTGTGCTTTAATATCTGGAGTAATAATGCCTTCATCCACTGCCTTGGTTAAAAAACCATCGATCTGGCACTTAAAATGGGGAGAAGGATCCACAAGCATCTGCCGATAATATTGTTTGTCCCCCAATTGTCTCATAGCCTCACCATCATAAGCACTTTTATCTAATATCACCACCGCTCCACCTTTATCAGCTGGGATAATAACCAAGTTTTTATTACTAATCAATTGCTCCAAACAACATGATTCCTCAGTGGTCAAATTGTTATAAGTAACTGGAAAGTCTTTGAGATGACAATGTATGTCCCGAAGGACATTTTTTTGGAATACCCCTACTAGATGATTCATAGGTGGAGTAAAGGTAGATCTTTTAAATCTGAAGTTACCAACTTTGTCATCAGGCACATTAGAGACATTACTATCAAAGAACACCCTCAAATTTAATATACGACAAAAATTGATGACATCTTGTGCCAGAGACTGTTCAGAAACAAAAAACCCTGGGACAAAATTGAGCCCTTTATTTAATAAACTAATTTGTGCATTGGTTAAATCAACAGATGAAATATTGTGAACATTAGAATCCAAACTTATTGCTGTGTCATCATCTTCAAGAGTGTTTCCAAACTGTGTTTGGATTTTGTGTTTCCTGTGCTTCCGCCCCCCTCGTCGGTATCTGAATTGAGAGGGTGTGATAAATTATGTCTCTTAGATGTGGGTAGTCCCTCACCTGAATGTGAATCAAATTCACCTTCTGTATTAGAGGAATTATCTTCCCCAGATGTCCCACTTGACAAGCCAGTTTTGGTCTTAAGAATAGACCTGGGCCTTTTTCTTTTAGGAGTGGATGCTCTTTTATCATATTTTTGATCATCCCGGGGGAATCTAAATGATACATTCTTAGAATTATCAAAAGGTTTCCCCCTATCATAATCACCCACATCCCGAAGAAATTTTTTAATTTTCCTATCTTTGAGAGTGGTTTCCAATTTGGACAAATCTGTGGTGAGTTTCTTGACCTGTATTGTGAAAGAATCACAAGCTTCAAACTCATTCGTCTGTAGACTTAAAGTATCCAGATCCTTAATACCCTGTTGTACCTTACGCCCATAAAAATCGGCCAAAGTGTCCACAAATTGGGATGAGGCCAACTGTTGAATATGACCCCAATCCTGGATAAGCTGGTCATCAATATCAGAGACCAAAGGTTGTATTTTGACCCTTAGACCCCGCGGGGTAATATGTTTCTGCTGATATGCCTTAAATAAGCGTAAATGCCACACATTAGTCCTAACCATCTTCATTTGTTTGCCCAATTTGTTAAAAAATATATCGCATTGTGCATCTAAATCAGACCCAACCACATCTGTCACAATTGATGAACCATTCTTGTCCAAACCAAACACAGATAAATCATGCATGTCAGATGATAAACCTTGTATAATCGGTGACAATGCCATGTTCATAATTTCAAAAATTTTAATACTCTAACCAAACCAATCAAATTGTGCTTCAAAATAAGAACACCTAAAACAAACGTTGGTTTGAATTCGATAAGAAATAGTATAAATATCAACACTCAAATGATCCAATATTAATCGAAAATTGTGCAGTAAAATCTGATCCAGAACCAGACCATTATACTATCAACACCAGAAAACAAATCATAAATGAATGACCTGGTGTATATGTATAAGTCTGATGGATCAATAACTAATCCAGTAGACCAATACTATAAACAGCCCAAACGACCTCCAAAACAACCAAAGGTCGTATTACTGTGTATAGGTCTCAATATTTCCAAAAAAAGGCCTGTGGGCTATAATTACATATACATTGATCTGAATATATCAAATACAGTATATAATCCAGTAGATTGAGTCACCTGATATTAATTATGGACCAGCCTGTCCAACAATTAATCAATCAAAGAAATTGATTGTCATAGACAAAGACCCCATCTGAGCTAGAATATGTTCATTGAAGCACAATTGGATAGTTCCGACTAGCAATAAGTCTAATAGAATATTGTAACAAACTCGTATGGATCCAAAATAGACCAAATTGTAACTGGTGAACAAAACATGGTTCCATTTAACACCCAACCAGCACTAACCCAACTAAACTCATGTATTGGTAACAGCATAATCCATGAATCTAGAAAATGAATATAAAAGTACAGAATATACAACTTAGCACAGAACCATTACATAGCAGCAACAGTCTATATTATAAACATAAAAATCCAACTGTTGAAAAATGTTGGTCCTACCCTGAATCAATGTAAACCGTCCAAAAACCGACCTATACACTATATGTATAAGTCCTGGACATCATCCTGATTCCAATTCTTATAAAAAGTTCTAAACTATGTAAGACCACATATATGGATATATATATATCCCATCTGCACAATTATTAGAATGAAGAACCATACAAAATAATATTGTATCCAATCAAAAACATATGGTCATGCAAAAGTCTTGCTTGTGTGTCAAACAACAAACAATACAATGTTCACACAAACTCTCAACCATAAGCACACATAAGAAAAATACAATTGAATTGATACACCAAACACCCCCAAAAATTTGGGCCAACAATTTCAAAAAGAAATCCCTAATATCAAACCAGTATCAGAAATGGCCACATACACATAAAAAAACAAAACCAACAGGATATTGACCCTACATGGAGTCACACATTCATCTAAACAGCCTTTTAACTGATATCTGGTATTCACGTAAAACGCGGAAAATGAACCTGCTGAACACAAAGAAGTGACAGTAGAAACCTGCCACGTACCACACCAACCCGCAGAATCATATACCAACACTATCCTGTCAAATTGACTGAATATGCAACCATCCCATTATGTTTCATGTTTTGAAAAATTTTTTAACAGCTTTGAATAATAGAAATCACCGCATGATAGATCCGGACTGGAAAAAGATTAACCCTAACATCCGGAACTCCTCAAAGCACCCAAACTGCTGTAAAAACGCCAAATATAACCAACACAGGCAATTACAGCAGTGGTAAGCAATCAGCAATAACTAGACTATAAATCATACATACAATCACATGTAGAGTCAATCACCCGTATAAAATGGTACACAAAAAAAGTGTAGTATTCGCGTGAAACGCGAACCATACACCCTACCAGACAGGCCAAAAATTTTTCAGTACAAATTTGCCACATAACATATTGTCTAATTAATGTGACCAAAAAAAAGCAGTTGTAACAATGATCAGGAGTTGACAATGGTAGAACTATAAACCATACATACAGTCACAAATGAAATTGATCGCCCGTTAAAGGTTGTACACAGGAAATGTATGGTATTCGCGTGAAACGCAGACCATACGTACTACCAAACAAGCGAAAATTTCAATGAAGACTTAGCGCATAACATACTATTAAATACATACATTTGCCAACCCTAAACTATTAAATAAGCAAATATGCAGCCAGACGATAACCTAGAATGAATCGGGCTATCTGTAAAAATACAAAAGCATGTGAGCCAAAATTGGAGAGAAACGGTGCATAAATATTTGAATATAACAACATACTCAAAAATAATAAACATACCATACTGATGTATAAAATTTATCTGATATGTTGATATATGGGCAAAAATTACACTCTCCACAAAGGCGAGTAACACCTCCATTATTATATTCACTGGTGTAATTTTGATAGCAGAGAAGTCTTTTCAAGTTCTTCCTATTCTTGTACAAGAACTTAGGTCGTTCTCCAACTGTTTCTTTAATATCATTATCCACTTGGAGGACAGACCAATTTCTACTGAAAATATCAGCTAACTCCCTACTATCAGAAGTATAAAAAAGGGGGACCTTTAATAATTGGCTTCTATCACACTTATAGTTAGTGTTACTAGCATTTGAAGGGCCAAAATATGGTGCAGCAGTGCCCTGACATAAAGCACTGACATCTTGCAATGAATCAACATATTTTCAGTGAATATAGTATTGGAGGTGTTACTCGCCCTTGTGGAGAGTGTCATTTTTGCCCATATATCAACATATCAGATAAATTTTATCCTCCAGATTTATATGGGGAATACTCCTTCCAAGCTGATGCCACTTGTAAAACTCTCAATATTGTTTATTTAGCTGAGTGTCAAATATGCCATTGCTTTTATGTTGGTAAAACCAACAGACCATTCAAGGACAGGATAAGAGAACACATTTATAACATCAGGAAACGATCTGAGAATAATGCATTGGCTAAACATGTCATGCGACATGATGATAGCCATCACTTTCTTTTTAGGGCCCTTGAGGTTATAGCAACTAGTATCAGGGAAGGAGACTTTAGGAACCACAATGAATTTAGGGAGACTAAATGGATTATTACCCTTAGAGCTGATAGGGGGAGTGGACTGAATGAAAGAGCCTCCATAAAACCTCTGTAAAGAAAACGGAGAATTCAGAGATGATTTTTAGTACACATATTCAATATACATAATATACATATATGTATATATTTTATATGTATGTTTATGTTTTGTACATTTTTTATGTTCATTTTTATATATTTATTTACTGCTTGTATGCATTTCTATACATTTATATATATATTAACTGAATTAATATGTATGTTACTTTAAAAAACATATTTCAATTAATGAGGAATTCCCTGTAGTGATTGGGTTACTGGTTTTTGAAAGGATCTTCTCTTCATTACTGTGTTTTATGGTCTGAAGAAGCTTATTAGCGAAAGCGCTTACCGTGTCTGTGTTGTACAAATAAAAGGTTTTATGCTTTTATATCTACTGGGACTGCTTGGTTACTTTGTTGAAACGTTTGTAACATTATTCGTGACTTCCTTTTACTACAATGAAGTATTTGCCTTGTGGGCTGTTTGCTATACTTCCTTACATTATATTTGTATAATTCTTTCACAGACAAAAGTAATGAACCTTCTGAAAAGAGATACATTCCACTGTGACACTGCATGCATTGTACCAAAGTATCTTAGTAGAAGTCTGTGAACTTTTTTTATTGTGAACTATTTTGGGTGAAGTGACTTAAGGGCTTTTATACAGCTAGTGCATACAGTGTTTCAGAAGGCTTTCGTTGACACTCTCTGGCTCTGTTCATTTTTCACTTTCCATCTGAGGACTGTTGGATCTCTGGAGAAAAGGACTGGGGGGGGGGGGGGGGCAGGTATATAAAAGTAAATGGCTATTATAAGGCCACTTTTGATTAATTATTGATATGGTTTGTTGGAAGTGGTCAGTATGTGTCAAACTGCTGTATGACCTTTATTGCTGGGTATCATGTGTAGTCATATGTAGCCATATTGATGATTTGGCTTTGTTATTTGTTTTGCAAAAAATAAACATTTTGTATTTTTTCATCCTGGCAAATTCAGTATGTCTCTCAGTCATATCACTAGTACATGAAATATGAACCAATAATAGTACTACCCTTTTCTGGGAAAAAGTAATATTTTCTGTCATTTTTATGTTACAACAAACTCATACATATTATGGCTACTTTGACAGGCATGCACAAATTCATACCTCTCAACTGTACAGGTTTTCACAGAATGTGCAGACTTATGCCTCATATTATCAGTGTGTTCCCCCTAATATCTGTCCCTTTCTGGCAAATAGCCAAGGATTGGAGTCAGGAAATAATAACAAACATTTGAGTTTAAGACTGCACATCCGCCAGAAAATTCATGCTAATGCAAAACCTATTATTCTGTCAACTTTCTAACTTTGCAAGCAATATTTAAAATCTGTCCCTATTTGTCCCCCCATCATTTTAGGCTTTGTCCAGAATTTTTGTTCTAAGAGGTTGAGAGGTATGCATAAATTTCAGATTATATTGTCTGCTTTACTTACAGTAGTAGATACCTAAATAAATACATATTTTAGTTGTCTTTTATGTTGCTAAGTGCCATTCTTGCCCTCCACCCCCTCAGACTTCAGCAGCTTCCTTCACCTCTGACAACAGGTATCAAGAACAGCCTATCTATGCAGTGAAATATGCAAACAAAAGCACAAGACATAATCCATAGTGGCTGTATACCATCTTACATGAATCTTGGGAGAGGCGAAGAAGTTAATTCACAAACCACTGCATCTTAGAATAAGGCAGCATATAGAGGGGCTGCACATCCTAGTGCATTCATCAACAGGATGGCACAAAGTGGTGCATAATGATATATATCTGTATCGTAATTGCAAGCGCAGTGCAATGATGTCCACATACATGGACTCCTGCTGAGAACATAAAGTGGAGAAAGAGGATAGATAAGAATGTATGGAAAAAAGGGAAGGCAGCAGATAGAGGGATATCCAGAAGGGTGACATATAGGAATTTGCAGACGGCATATATTTTATTGTGAGGATAGTGTTCCCCTTCTCATGATATAGTGAGAATGGTAGATGGGGTAGGGCAACAGGAAATGAACAAAAGGAGAGAGGGTATATCAGTGTACAAGGGCAAACAGACAAAAGTATAGAACAGTGCAGATAAACAGGGGATGGATGTACCCACACTATGCTGGGAGAAAATGGGACAGACAGAGTCACAAAGATGGCAGAAAATGGTGATGGGAAGTGTTGGACAATACATGGGGTATGTGGCTTGACACAAGAGGAAAGGGATACGATAGGCTGAGAATAGGATGAAACAGAAGCAGCATGATGATTGCAGTGCTGGTCCATATGGAGACTAATGTGATCCATCTCCAGCTGATGTACCAGGGCAGACAGTATTATGAGCAATACCTTCTTCTGGTCACCAAATGGTTAGGGTCATCCAGGTGAGCAAGATTATTCACTCTTGAAAGCTCTCCATTTTGACCATATATTTGCGCACTGCTCTCTCCACCATAGCCTCTACCAACTGCTCAAGCCATGGCTAAGCTACCATAGGCAATATGGAGGGGTTACCTGTATATGAGATATGATAACTCCTGCCTGTAAGGCATTCACAGCTTCATCATCCTCCAAAGCTACAGCCTCAGCAGTAGCGGTATGAAACAGAGCCACTTACTGAGCACATCTTTTATGCAGACTTGTCAGGATGCAACATAGTGGGACGTTTGCCATCAATGAACCTATCCAAACATTGAAATGGAATATGTAGCAGTAGAACTAACCTTGCTTGGCTGCTACTCTCTCCTTTCTCCTGCAGCAGGTATCAGGTTTCATGTCTCATTTTGCTCATGCTAAAAAATAAAGGGTCACTTTAGATAAATGTGGCAGGTGCAAGATAATATGATATAACACAAAAAGGGAAAACTAACTGTACATGAATTATTACTTGTGATATCAGCATACAAATTATTAAAATATACCATTGTCAAAACTTCTTATGTCCTAGATCATTTTATATTCTTATTAAAATAAGAAAATGGAATTCAAGCTGGTATTACTTGTTTAAAACCATAGTAGGGGTGTGTGGAGAGCTTGTGTTTGTCTGTAGGGAGGATGGTGTGTGTGTGTGTGTGTGTGTGTGTGTGTGTGTGTGTGTGTGTGTGTGTGTGTGTGTGTGTGTGTGTGTGTGTGTGTGTGTGTGTGCGTGTGTGTAATAGAAGCACCAAATTCAAAATCCCTGGTGTGCGAGATTTTGAATTTCGCGGTTCTGAGTTTTCACTGTTTTATAGTTTTGGCTTTATAGTCTTGATATGCTGAATTTCGATATTTCAGTATTTCGAGGATATAAAGTGACTCCATATAATATATATATATATATATATATATATATATATGTATATATATCAATCTACACAAAGATTGACGTTTTCAAAAGCACATGGATACTCTACTTTGTGTGCTCTGAGACTAATCCTTGGAACATCAAAATCAAAAAAGGGTATTTTTGCAGGGAACAAGCCACTTCATACCCTTCACCCCCTTATAATTATATTTACTAACTTTGAGATTGCACGAGCTCTAGGGATCTCTGCGAATCACAATAAATCAACCATAAACAGTCACAATAGACCAAACTGTTAGGAACCATAGACAGATAGACAGACAGACATTATTGGATTAGATATACAAGTAAAAAGTTGCAATGCTAGTAAAAGTAACAATAAGACAAATTAAAAATCAAAAATATAACATAAACTACATAAAAATAATTCTAGATGATTGTCACTGTTGAAGTGACACCCTGACTCCCTGTGCAAAAATGGGAAAAAAGGATTGTGGATGGATGGATGGATGGATGGATGGATGGATGGATGGATGGATGGATGGATGGATGGATGAATAGATTAAATGTTTAGTCTAAATATAATGGGGTATATTCTGAAAAATATTGGTAAACAATGGAATGTTATTTACAAGTATAACAATGAGCATTAGGTTATGGTGTAATGCAAAAGGTTGGAATATACATGTCTTACCAGTCACAGATGGAAATTCCTGCATGATGGAAATAAACTTTGATCAGAAGAAATAGCAATACCATTTGTCAACCATTGCAGAAACATTCCTTAGAAGATGGAACTAAAGAAAATGCATAGTGGGTGAAATCCATTAGATCATGGTTTGTTTTAACATAATGACAATGGGAGAGGAGAAGTTGAATATAATGAGCAAACTTTCCTACAGATCAAAATGAGGTATGCGGCGTTCAACTTGACAAGAGGCATAAGCAGTTTTAGTTCTAGTTGTGGTATTGTAAGCAGTCAATACATACACTAAAGATAAAAACTGAAAATTAAACTCAATCGTAGTCATGAATTGCTATAGCTATAAAATGAAATGTGTGGTATTGCATTTTAGTAAAAGGTAATATAATAAAACACTGGCAACCTGCAGTCTCATATGCATGTCCTATTAGCTCCATCCCAGACAGCAGGCATGTGTGTGTTCTACGTGCATAAGTTACTAGACTTTGATAAATGTATGATCTGGTACAAATGGGGCACACAAGGCACCAATCAGGCATCCTGAGGTGGTTCTGTCAGCACAGAGGAGTAAAGCTGAGTTGTAAACTATCTGCTTCCTATGGTCCAGGGTTTGATTCCTTTAGATTCCATTTCCTACTCTGTGATCCTGAGCAAGTCACTTAACTAGAAAGCATACCCTATCTGAGTCTGAAAAAGTTCTATGCGGACCAGTGCTCTATCCTGGCTAACATAAACAGCAAATAAACAAACAGATAAATTAGAAAAAAACAGTACATAACAGGCTAATTCAGGACTCTAAAATAAATGTAATTGTTGTTATTATAACTACTTGCCACCTCCATATCCACCTAATGTAGGAGTAACCCACAAGCAAGTAATTAGTTCCCCAAACAAAAAATACTGTGACAGCCACTTATAATACCATCCGTGGCATTGTTCCCTAACCTCTGCTTCTCACACAAAAATTGTCTTGGTGGTGCATTTCATTTTATCCTATCAGTGCCTACACTGTATGTCTGACGTGGTAATGCCAGTGACTGTAGTCAATACCTCAGCCATATCATACAAGGCATCAGCTTTTCTGAAAGGAACATTGCAGGGGCCCAGTAAGTGCTCCCTGAAATAGCTGTGAAGGAGATAAAGTAATAATATTGCTCTTCATCAAGCAGGCATGCTTCACTGGGCATGAGCAGATGAAGCCAATGTCATTTGTGTATCCTCAGAAAGGAGCATACGTTCATGGGAAGTAACATTTTATCCTGTGAACCATACATACAATGTTATGTCAGAATCATGGGTACAGCAGCACTATTGCTGTGTGGAAGTATGTTCCACAGATATTCACTCAGGTTTCATGCATGTTCCTACAATCATAGGATATCAGATACAAACCTAAGTCCTTGGCTGTGGTTCACATTGTAGATGCATGGCATCAAAATAAAGTAATTCACAAGCATTTCGGATACTTTGCTTCATTTTCCAGTGCACTGCTGAAAGAGGGATACATTTACTGAGGTAGATAATGGGCTGCCTTTTTGTATGCTAGCTCTCACATATTTTTGAAGCTATTCTAGTGGTGTAGGCCACAGTGTTAGGTAAACAACAATAGGTTCTTGAAATATAGGCAGCTCTATGGATGTAGATAGTGATATGCAATTGTATGGTAATTTGCCTTTGTTTAAATTCCTAAGAGTGCATACTCTCACACAGGAATTCAATTACATAAAGCTAGCAACAGGAATGTTTGTACCTGCATGTGTTATTCTACACAGTTTCTACTTGCAGCACGGAAGCCCATGGTATCAAGACACCCTGTCCCTGTACATAACTGTCAACCCTTATGGAAAGGTTATACCCTATGAACAACAAGTGGGACTGTAAGTTGTTGGGTACGTCATCTGTATGCCTACTCACCAATATCACTCACACTCTAGTTACTTATGGTTGAGTTGAGACTCTTGGAA
This sequence comes from Protopterus annectens, assembly GCF_019279795.1. NCBI lineage: Eukaryota > Metazoa > Chordata > Ceratodontiformes > Protopteridae > Protopterus > Protopterus annectens. The sequence goes on from NC_056737.1 coordinate 641,740,942, forward strand.
GGGTTTTGCAAGCTGAGGTGCTAAGTTTTATTAAAGTCGTCATTCTTTTGGACTAGTAGCCTTTTTGTTGTTACACTTACGGTTGAGTTACCTGTGTTTCCAAATCTGTCCTCTAATATCAGTACCAAGGACAACTGCAATCTCCTATATATACCTGTAGGTCCTAAAAAAGTAGCTGGAACCTGCCCTAGATAAGTTAGAGTCATGGTGAATATTGCACTAAGTATTAGGTGAGACTGGTTTGCACAAATTGAGACAGTTTCTACTGACCCAGTTGGACATCATGGAGTGTAGTGGTTATTAGAGTTGAGCCGTCTGATGACATTAGGGAAGAAGCTGTTCCTGAATCTCGTAGTTCTGCAACTTATGCTTCGGAAGCGCTTTCCAGATGATAGATGCAAGAACAGTCTGCAAGTAGGATGAGTGCAGTCTTTAATTATTCCTCTGGACCTGCTGAGACATCTGGATAAGTACAAGTCATGGATAGGTGGTAAGGTGGTCTTAATGATCCTCTCAGTTGTCTTCACCACTCTCTGGAGGGATTTGTGCTCAGAGGTAGAGCAGCTTCCATACCAACTACGAGGTTGTTTGTCAGGATGCTTTCTATCGTACCTCTGTAGAAGGTAGTGAGAACTGCCGATGGGAGATTCCCTCTCCTCAGCCTTCTCAAAAAGTGTAATCTCTGGTGTGCTTTCTTGACTATGGCATTTGTATTGGTGTTCCAAGACAAGTCCTCATCAATGTGCGCTCCCAAAAACTTCATGCTTCTCACTCTTTCAACTGTTTCCCCATTGATGGTGTGGGGAAAATGTTCCTTGCGATTTTTCCCATAGTCCACAATTATCTCTTTTGTCTTGTTCACATTTAGTACAAGTTATTTCCACATCAGGTAATCAGTTGTTCCACCTCATCTCTATACGCTGTTTCATCATCATTACTGATGAGGCCCACCACTGTTGTGTCATCAGCAAACTTGATGATGTGATTTGTATTGTACCTGGCTGTACAATCATGTGTTAACAGGGTGAACAGCAATGGACATACTACACATCTTTGTTGAACTCCAGTGTTAAGAGTGATGCTATCTGAGGAGTTATTTCCTATGCACACTTTCTGAGGTCTGTCTGTGAGAAAGTCAAGAAACTAGTTACAAGAGTGTTGACGCCCAGTTGGAGTAGCTTCATTACCAGATGAAGTGGGATGACTGTGTTAAAAGCAGAGCTGAAGTCAATGAATAGTACCCTCGCGAATGTGTTTTTATTCTTTAGGTGTTCCAGCAATAGATGGCGTGCTTGAGAGATGGCATCTGCAGTAGACCGGTTTGCTTAGTAAGCAAAGTGCAGAGGGTTAAGATCAGCAGGCAGTCCAGATGTTATGACATCCTTCACCAGCCTTTCAAAACACTTCATCACTCTGGAGGTGAGGGCTACAGGGCGGTAGTCATTTAGGCAAGATGGTGGAGACTTCTTTGGTAATGGAATGATTGGTATATCCTTGAAGTATTTTGGAACTATTTGCTGACTCAGAGAGTTATTGAAAATATCTGTGAGGACATTTGTTAGTTGCACTGTGCAGTCCCTCAGCACACGCCCTAGGATATTGCCAGGCCCAGCTACTTTTCTCGGGTTAACTCTGCACAGTGCCCTCTGGACATCAGCTGGGTTGAGGGTGAGCATCTTCTTGTTATAGCCGATGGGCATTTTCTTTGCTGTTGTTCTGTTCCCTTCCTCAAATCTGCTGAATTAGACATTCAACTTATTTATGTGTTGTCCTCACATTGTGAAAACAGGGGTCTGTAGTCAGTTATGGACTGGATACCCTTCCATAGGTGCCGGGGTCTTTTTGGTCAAAGAAGTACCTCTGGATCTTTCTGCCATAGGTGCATTTTGCTTCCCTCACTCCCTTGTTCAGATTTGTTCTGGCTGTTCTGAGTGCTTCCCTGTCTCCAGACCTGAAAGCTGCATTCCTTGCTTTCAGTAGTTTGTACACCTCTCTGGTCAACGAGGGTTTCTGGTTGGCTCATGTGATGATGGTTTTGGTGACTGTCCCATCATCCACACATTTTGAGATGTAGTCCATCACTGCCTCGGTGTACTCCTCCAGGTTGATACACTGATTCTCAGCAAACACCTCCTTGAATATGCTCCAGTCTGTGCTCTCAAAACAGTCCTGGAGTGCTGAGACTACACCCTCTGGCCATACTCTTACTTGTTTAACTGTTGGTCTCCCTCTAGTTAACAATGGTTTATATGCTGGTAGTAACAATATGGAGACGTGGTCAGAGTTTCCCAGGTATGGGTGAGGCACTGCTTTAAATGCCAGCTTAGCATTGCTGTATACCTTGTCCAGTGTGTTCTCACCCCTTGTTGCAAAGTCCACATATTGGAAATAGTGAAGCAGAACTGTTTTCAAGTTGGCCTGATTAAAGTCACCTGCCACTATATGAACACAGTCTGGATTCCTGTTTTGTAGTTCGTTTATAGCCTGGTATAATGTGGTCATTGCCTGAATTGGATTAGCAATGGGAGGACTGTAGACAGCTGTGATGCAGATGCTGTTAAATCCCCTGGGTAAATAAAAGGGTCTGCATTTCAGTGACAAAAACTCTAGATTATTTGAGCAGGGCAAGGATACTATCTCACAACTGGTACACCAGCTGTTATTGATGTATACACTAACACATACTGTAAACCTTTTAAGAGTAGCACTGCAGACATAGACAGTAGGTTGACTACACCATACACTGATTATGTTTTGTTATAGGAATATCAGGTATTTGGCCACATCAAGAAGACATCATAGGTGATCTTGGTATTGAAGTGGCTGAAAAACATTGGAAACATGAGCCACAAAGCATCATAAAAATGATGAAGTTTATATAATGTGGAATCACCCATTACCAACAGTTCAAAACATAGGTGCTAGAATACTGGATATAGTGGTCCATGAAAAGAAGACAAAATTAGCATTGATCATTGAAATCACCATACCCAGTGACTACAGTGTGTTGCACACAGAGAGACACACAAAGTCATAAAATATCAGGATTTGCAGGCAGAGATGAGAGCAATGTGGAAGAAAGATACCCAGACAGTTTCAACAGTAGTAGGAGCAACAGGTCTTATAAAAAGAATCTACAATCATGTTTAGATATGTTACTAAACCATGTAACCCCATAGAAATTGCAGAATGAGTCATTACTGGGCACAGGTCCCGTGAAGTGCACTTTTGGCTGACATCAAAGATTGAAACAACACTAATTTCATGAACTTTAATTGTACTTTGACTTAGGAATGGAGTCCATTCTCATCATGGTATTAGAAACCCAAAATATTTGGAGAAATTAAAAAGAGTGATCTGGGAATAGATGGTATTTCTTGCATGGATCCATTCAGCAGGCATGCCATAGGACCACAATTGAATCACAGATACTCATGTTCGCTATGATATGTCTTTCATTGTGCATTCCCAAAGAAGACCACTGTTACGGTGACACCTATAGAGGCTGGGGGGAGGACAAAAGATGATGTTGACACCTGTTCAGGGGCTGTGATGATGATGAGACAAAATTACCCAAGTTACAATGAGATCACACACTGGCCTTACATGTCTCCATCCTGGGTGGACATCCACTCACTATACAGGGTATACAGGGTAAAAGTGTGGTTTCAGCCACAGATAAACCTAAGGCTATACAGGCTGAGTGCTCACCTTCCACTGTGTTAGAGGTGTCCCATGTGGCTATAAGTGACAATAATGCTCCACCTGTGGCTGCAGCTGTTAATGAAAGCACTGAATCTAATGTGAGTGCACTCACCATAGCAGAGCCTTGCAGGGGTGCCCTGTGCTCTCATGTGTCAGAATCTGTACAGACATAAGTGCAGCACTCAGAATCAAGAACAATCTCCTACTCAGTCCAACATGAAGCTGTTTTCAGTGTGTATCTGACTTTGTTGAGGAGGCTACCCAGCTTAGTACATGGAGTCCAGGAACTCTGCACTGATGGGTCCTAGGAAGTCTATAATGTCACTTATTGCTTCCAGGTACACTACTACATGGAAAATTGTCAGTGTCACCATTGCTTCACAGACTGACATTTTTGTCTGAAATCAAGGTAAGGTACATATACTTATTATGGCCAAGTCACGTAGGGGCATTACTCAGTCCTCTTCTGTATGAACAAATGTATGACACTCTACCATATCTCACCTTGGGCAACAATGACACCTTGCCTACACTGGCAGTATTTACAAATCCAGTCCTTAGAGAAAGACAGAGGACAATATAGGATGTATTAAGGTTTTATTTGATATGTCCAAGATATAGTCAGTGAAAAAAAAATTGAAAAGTGTAGGAAAGGAAATTTATTGCAGAGTTTGGAAATTCTGTGTATTAAAAGCATAGAGTGCCCAGAGTAAGGGAACTCTATATATTAAAGGTGCAGGGTCCCCAGAGTAAGGGAACTCTGTGCATTAAAGGTACAGAGTGCTCGGAGTAAAGGAACTGTATGTATTAAAGGCATAGAGTGCCCAGAGTAAGGGAATACTATGTAATAAAGGTACATAGTGCACTGGGTAAGGGAACTATATATATATATATATATACATATATATATATATATATATATATATATATATATATATATATATATATATATATATATATATATATATATATATATATATATATATATATATATACATATATATATATATATATATATTAAAGATATAGAGTGCCCGGAGTATGGGAAATCTATATAGTAAAGGTACAGTGTGCCCGGAGTAAGGGAACTCTATGTATTAAAGGTACAGAGTCCCCGGAGTAAGGGAGCTCTATGTATTAAAGGCATAGAGTGCCCAGAGTAAGGGAGCTCTATGTATTAAAAGTACAGAGTGCCCAGAGTAAGGGAACTCTATGTATTAAAGGTACAGAGTGCCCGGAGTAAGGGGACTCTATGTATTAAAGGCATAGAGTGCCCAGAGTAAGGGAGCTCTATGTATTAAAAGTACAGAGTGCCCAGAGTAAGGGAACTCTATGTATTAAAGGTACAGAGTCCCCGGAGTAAGGGAGCTCTATGTATTAAAGGCATAGAGTGCCCAGAGTAAGGGAGCTCTATGTATTAAAAGTACAGAGTGCCCAGAGTAAGGGAACTCTATGTATTAAAGGTACAGAGTGCCCGGAGTAAGGGGATTCTATGTATTAAAGGCATAGAGTGCCCAGAGTAAGGGAGCTCTATGTATTAAAAGTACAGAGTGCCCAGAGTAAGGGAACTCTATGTATTAAAGGTACAGAGTCCCCGGAGTAAGGGAGCTCTATGTATTAAAGGCATAGAGCGCCCAGAGTAAGGGAGCTCTATGTATTAAAAGTACAGAGTGCCCAGAGTAAGGGAACTCTATGTATTAAAGGTACAGAGTGCCCGGAGTAAGGGGACTCTATGTATTAAAGGCATAGAGTGCCCAGAGTAAGGGTGCTCTATGTATTAAAGGCATAGAGTGCCCAGAGTAAGGGAGCTCTATGTATTAAAGGTATAGAGTGCCCAGAGTAAGGGAACACTATGTATTAAAGGTATAGAGTGCCTAGAGTAAGGGAACTTTGTGTATTAAAATTATAGGAAAGTCACCTGTCACTATATGGCAGATACAGAGTGCCCAGAGTAAAGGAACTCTGTGTATTAGAGATATAGTACCCTGTTGTTGATGAAATTCTGACCGCAGAATCTTGAAAAGTATATTATTTGGTTGGAGGGTAGCGAGTAAGTGATATATATTAAGAAATACAGTAACAGAAGTATAAACAGGAAGGAGAGTGAGAAGGAGTGGATGTGAAGATGTAGCAATACGGTGAAGGTAGAAAGAGAGTGAGTAGGAAGAGTATGTGAGAATAGCGATACAAAGAGAGGAGGTATAATTAGAATTTTGGGGGTGGGTGGGATCAGCAAGTAGAGTTTAAGAAGAGCTATGCAAGAATGATAGTGGCACTGGGAGAGAGGGAGGGGTAGTGAGCATCTGAGATTGGAAGTAGTTTGGATAAATCACTCACTATGTATACATCATTTATGTATTTATTTATTTACTCATTATTTATTTATTTTATTTCATTTATTGACATTTGTTTACCTGGAATGTCTGACTGGGCTATGGAAGACCTCTTTCCAGTGGAGTTCCAGTAAAAAAAAGCTTCAGTGATATACAATTGGTAATACAAACTTACAGAAACATCAATACATTAGCTTTGTCAGATAAATAAAAGGATGGATGAACAGAGATTAATCATAACTTCATTGTGATAGGGTTGTTAATATAGGTATGATTCCACAGGTTGTAACAAGGTCAGGAGACATAGCTAGGATTCTGGAGGCTGTAACAAGTTCAGGAGACATAGCTAGGATTCCGGGGGCTATAACAAGATTAGGAGACATAGCTAGGATTCCGGAGGTTGCAACATGTTCAGGAGACATAGCTAGCATTCCAGAGGTTGTAACAAGGTCAAGAGAGGCAGAACAGTATGTAGTAGAAGAACAGCAGAGGATTGAAGTGATTAGTCATAGAATATGAAAAAGGTATTGGAGGATAACTTGGGTTAGACTTGGGAGAGGTCTAGTAGTAATGAAGGATGAAGTAATGAAGAGAATTAGTGTGAGATGACCAGAGCAAAGTTTAAGAGTAAAGAGGTATTAGGGACTAGTTAAGTACAAATTATAAGGTTGGGAGAGTTATATGGGTGCTGCTATAGACAAAAAGAGATGTAATGAAGGGGAAATATGTAACAGAATGTAAGTCATTGAAAGTACGTAAGTGTGGGTAAGAGAATAAATTAGTGAAAAAGGAGCTAACCTGGGGAAGAGGAACATGAGCAAAGCTAGGAATGTCATAGATACTATATTGTATTTTGAAATTTGTAGTGGATGTTGTTTGTCTGATTTGAACTCAAAGAGAATTTCAGATGTTATCTATGTAAGATGGATATAAGGATTCTATATAGGAGTTGTATGACTTGTTAACAATGAGAAGACTTGTATCTACAGCATAGGGTACTGGGATGAGAACACCATTGTAGTAATTTTGACAGGGATGGACAGTTTTCAGTTGAGTAGAGTAAGTTATGAGCAAGTTTAAGTTGAAAGAAGATGAGGTTGTTTGGTAGTTCAAGCCACTTTAATTTTTAGACTATGCAATGATGAGCTTGATTTGGTATCTTAGTAGCAAATTTAGCAATTTTATTGTAGCATTATTCAATATTTTTACATGTGATGTATTAATATTTGTAATGAATTGGAGAGGTATGAAGTAGACTAGGTAATAGGTAGGCTGTTACTGTGCTTTTACCAGTATTCACTTAGGAAGAAGTCCCAATTTGCGTTTTTTTTTTTTTTTTTTTTTTACTTTTAATAAAACTTTCCCTGGGATTCAATAACATCTACACTAAGTGTACACTAGGTGTACATTGTTTTGTGTAAAAAGACAGCACAGACATAACTTACACCTTGTTCCTCCTAATTTCAGTTTTCCTACTGATTTTCTTGCAGTTTTAAATATTGACAGGGATTCATAAAGGTTACCACAAAGTGTAGACTACATGTACACTTAGTCTAATCTTTCTGAGTGGCTAGAAAACACAAACATTTGATAAGAATGGTCTTGAACACAAATCATGTACACTTAGTGTAGGCTTTATGGAATCTGGCCCTTTATTTACAAATTTTCAGCATTACAATTGTCATACAATTTGTTTCATTGGTGCATTCAGTCTGCTGGCTGATGGTCCACTCATAATCATTTTTCTATTATCCCATTCAAATCTTTTAAATATCCAGTCCAGCCAATTCCAAACAACGTTATGACATTCCACAATATGGTTATTTTTCATAATCACGTCCCAAAATTGTAGTCTACAGCTTCCTCTCATGTTGCGCCCCCCTATCTTCTGCACCTCTCTGATATAATATTCGTCCTGTAGTTCTCCTCCATTTGACTCTTATCCCACATTTCCATTTCTGCTTGTGATGCAAGTCATCCTTACATTGCAAAAACAATTCCTCCTCTACTTTAATTTCCTCCATTATCATTTTTACTTCCCTTATCTTTGGTGCCACTTCCCATTTCCATTTTTTCACAATCTTTTTCTTTTTTGCCATTATCACTATCAAGATTATTAATGGCTGCATTTGCTTCATATAATTTCCTTTTCCTACTCAATTTAAAAAATATATGAGTTCTGAAGCAACTGAAAATTAAATTCTGTAATCTTACTTAGTAAATCTATTAGCTCTTGCTTAAATGTCTTCAACTCCTCACAGGCCCAGAGGATATGTTACCAATCCCCTTTTATCTGCTGCCTATGTCTCCAACAATTTTCACTTATTGTCAAGAACATGTTATTTTATCTGTCTTGTGTATAAAACTATTTGTAGAGACATTTCCATGCAAAAATGCAAAATGTCCTTTTTGATGGCAAATATGGGTGCTAAATAGATTTCTCCAGCTATCCAGTGTCATTTCTACCTGAAGTTTCTCCTTCCAATAAATTCTTTGGACCCCGTCACCCCCTTGTCTCGCATAATGGCATGATAAAACTACTTAGTAAGCCTTTATTCTTTGATTTTTCAGTTTGGCTGTCTATCATCATCATCTCACTTAATTGTGGTTTATTTTTCTTATTATTCTGTGTATTCATATTATCATATTTCCTTAGGATCTCATAAAGCCCCCAGTATTCCATAGTTTAATTCAATGTAAAATTAAACCTGCTTTTATACTCTTGCTACTCTACTTATCCCCTGTCCCTCGGATGTGCTTCCATAAACTGTACTTCCTCCTCTTTACCACCAATCACTTAGTGGTAACAGGTTCCTACTTGTGGAACTACCTCCAATCCAGTGATATATATTTTGTAGTTTTATATCTTGTTTTTTCCACTGTGTTGCCTGTACCTAGATACCTGTTATCCTAATTACATCATCCTCTCCCATCTATCCTATTTTCATTCTTTTCCTCTTTGCCTTATATGCTGCGTTTTGTAGGGAATATGCCAGCCCTGTAATATTTCTGTAAATGTAGGACTGCTCAACCTTCCTGCTCTACTGGCAGAATTATCTCTTTCCGTTTGATTTGCAGATGTTCCTTGTTCCAAACATATTCCATGTCTGCCCTTCTGATCCTGTCCCAGAATTTTCTGTTTGGTTCATAAATAAAGGCTTGAGACATGCAGGTAATGGTATTATAAACATCTTGATTGGTTGTATTCTCTGGTGTAGATCAGAGAGGAGGAGGTTCCATCGATTGCATATCTGCATTATCATTATACTACATTCCACTTTTCCCCATGATTCCCTTGGTGCCTCTTTAGCATCTCTACTGAATCATAGCCCCACATTTTTCAGGGTATAATGGCCCCATATCTGAGGATATACTACTGTTAGATACCAAAACATGGCATACTTTACACTGATTGCTCTTGTTCTGTCCTTGTTTATTTTATAACCCAATAACCTAGTGAAGTCCTTTAGATGGTCAAATAAAGTCTCCAAATTTATATCTGGATTAGTAAGATAACATATATCACCTGCATATAGTGCTGTTTTTTCCACCATGTCCCTCCAGTTTTATCCCCTAATTACAGATTGCCTGATTTTTTTGTGCTAAGGGCTCTAAATGTACAGCAAACAATGAAAGTGACAAAGAGCACCCCTGTCTTGTGCCTCTGCCTAAAAAATATTCCCCAATAGAGCTGCATTGATTTTTATCCTCACTATGGATTCTAAATGGACTTCCTTTCTTATCAAAAGGACGCTATGAGAGAAGTTCAACCACCGCATAACTTGTACTCCCAATGCACTCAATCAAAAGCTCTCTCTGTGTCTAGGGAAAGCAATACTAAACTTTGGTTCTTTTTACATGCATCTTCATGCATTAGATTTGCCCAAAGGATATTACCAAATGTTGGTTTAACCTTTATAAATCCACACTGATTTTCATTAATGATTTCTCTTAGTATGTTATCCAACCTAGTTACCATGATTGCTGTAAATATTTTGTAAATTCCCAGCAGACTACTCTGACAGATATACTGGGTGAACACATTGGTAGACCTAAGGAAATGATTTTCTGAGCTGTGATACAGGATCTGAATTTTCTAGACATAGTAAGGCCTTGTTGAGTTTAATTCTGGTAGCTGCCAAAAAAAGTGATAATTAGAAAATGGAAATCAGAATCTTAACCAACCATATTGGAAGTAGCAAATATAATAACAGAGATAAAAGAACTGGAAGTAGGATCTTTTGAAAAGGGTAGGAGCAAATTGCATAGAAAAAAATGGGAATTGTGGGAATAATACATGCCAAATAATGATTTGGAGGAGGAATGAGATTTAATGGACAGTATAAATTGAATGAATTATGTAATGTTTGACTGACAATGACTGTATAGTTTAAAAGTGATGTATAATGTTTGTGATTGAAAATATGTCAGTATGGTTTGTTTACATTTATATACATGTATGATTGCCTATATTATAAGTGATAATTCAAAATAGATATTTTTTGTTTAAAAAAAAAGATTGCTGTAAAAATTTTGTAATCATGGCTTAATATTGAAGTTTACTGAAACTGGGCAATGCAAGCTTAGGCTAGTCAGTGCCTTCCCTTCCTTCAATATCGCTGTAATTACTGCTTCTTTCCAAGAACTTTTAACTTGTTTCTTATCCAAAATCATTTTAAACAGTCACAACCATACTAGAGTCACTACAACCTTTAAGTTTTTCCATACTTCAATAGGGATTCCATCATTTTGGCGTGTGCTGCTAGGCTTGTAAGGGCCTTAATGGTTATTGGCCTAGTAACAACTTATGAACCTATGAACCTATCTATACCTTGAGTTTTGCCCAAGGTCTGCCTCTCAATATGGCTTTTAAGTTTTTCTAAAGCTATGAGGCTTGTTGATTCATTCACCATTTGTTCCATATGTTGAGATAATTCTAACCTTCCCAGGAAGCATTCCATCTTCCTTTTCCATTCTATGTCTCTTCCCCCGCTATTTTGTACTTCTTCTTTTTCTCTCGGCTGTTTCCATTAGGGGTTGCCACAGTGGATCAACTGTTTCCATTTCTTCCTGTCCTCTGCATCTTGGTCTGTCACACCAACCACCTGCATGTCCTCTCTCACCCCATCCATAAACCTTATCTTGGGCCTTCCTCTTTTCCTCTTACCTGGCAGCTCCATCCTAAGCATCCTTTTCCCAATATACCCAGCATCTCTCCTCAGCACATGTCCAAACCAACGCAATCTCACCTCTCTGGCTTTGTCTCCAAACTGTCCAACCTGAGTTGACCCTCTAATAAACTCATTCCTAATCCTGTCCATCCTTGTCACACCCAGTGAAAATCTTAACATCTTTAACTCTGCCACGTCCATCTCTGACTCCTGCCTTTTTGTCATTGCTACTGTCTCCAACCCATATAACTTAGCTGGTCTAATTACCCTCTTGTAGACCTTCCCTTTCACTCTGACCGGAACCCGTCTATCACAAATTCCTCCTGACACTCTTCTCCACCCACCCCACCCTGCCTGTACTCTCTTCTTCACCTCTCTTCCACACTTACCATTACTCTGAACTGTTGATCCCAAGTACTTAAACTCATCCACCTTCACCAGCTCTACTCCCTGCATCCTCACCATTCCTCTATATTCCCTCTCATTCACACACATATATTCTGTCTTAGTCCTACTGACCTTCATTCCTCTCCTCTCTAGAGCATATCTCCACCTGTCCAGGGTCTCCTCAACCTGGTTCCTACTCTCCCTACAGATCACAATATCATCTGCACACATCATATTTCACATGGCCTCCTGTCTGATCTCGTCTGTCAACCTGTCCATTATAATTGCAAATAAGAAAGGACTCATAGCTGATCCTTGATGTAATCCTACCTCCACCTTAAACGCATCAGTCACTGCCATCGCAGACCTCACCACTGTCACACTACTCTTGTACATATCCAGTACCACTCTTACATACTTCTCTGTCACTCCAGACTTCCTCATACAATACCACAACTCCTCTCTAGGCACCCTGTCATATGCTTTCTCTAAGTCCACAAAGACACAATGCAACTCCTTCTGACCTTCTCTGTACATCTCCATCAACACTCTCAGAGTAAACATCGTATCTGTAGTGCTCTTTCCCACCATAAAACCATACTGCTGATCACTAATCATCAGCTTCCTTCTTAACCTAGCTTCCACTACTCTTTCCCATAACTTCATGCTGTGACTGTTCAGTTTTATCCCTCTGTAGTTACTACAGTGCTGCACATCATAATATCTCATAAATATTTCCCTTATAGTATGGGTTCTCATATCAAGCCATTTGATTGTGGGTCTGTTATCTTAAATATGTTTCTTTCTAATTTCTGCTGATGAAGTTTACTCACCAGATATTTCTGATGTTTAGGAGCAGTAGCCGCAAATTGTGCTTTAACTGCTAAATGTTTCTGTCTTACCATCATTTCTTGATACTTTTTTCCATCCTTCCTCCAGCTTCCTTAATTCTAAGGATTCTGCTGGTGTCAGGAGGTTTCCTTCTTTTATGTCTTTCTTCTTCTCCCCCAGTCTATTCTTTCTTGTTATTGAGCTTTTGCCTCATTTGAAACTTAACTAAGACCTGCTTGTAGGCATCAGCCTCCTCCATAGCTCTCATATTCTGTAATAATTCCTTGAATTTATCTAATTTACCTTTGTGTTGTAGTCCTAACCAGCTGTTCTAAAACCTCCTGTGTCAGAACCCTATTGCCATCCCAGGAGTCTTAAACTGACACTAACCAGGGCATGATCCAAAAATGGATTGGGTGAGTCTCCATCTCGTCCAATAAATGTTCGTGTTCCTTTGTGATGTAAGTCCTATTCAACCTAGACCTCATGCCAAATTGCTTTGAGTCATAAGTGTGCACTCTGTCCCCCGTCCTAGATTCTCCTAATTCATTAAACTTGCAGTGCTACATAACTTTTGCTAAAAACTTCCCTTGAAATGACACAGCTTTTTGTCTGGGGCCCCCAGTTACATCTTCTGTGGAGGTTCTCAAATTCTAGTCTCCTCCCATAAAAAAAAATAACATTCCCTGCATATATTCTACCATTTCTGTTCATATCTGCTTCATTTCATCTTTACTTATTTCAGGGGATAGATAATTTTCCATTGTTATTCACATGCCTTTCCAATGCCCCCTAGCTAAACAATATTGCCCCTCATAATCACATCACTCCTCTTCAATATCTACCATAGAATTATGTAGTGTTAATACCTTCATTTCCTTCCTGCAGTCATATTCAAAATGTACTCCCTATTAAAGCCCTTCTTTATAATTTTGACATGCTTAGTTTCCACTTAAATGTGTCTCCTGTAGTCATATGACACTCCCCCGGATTTACGAAGCCCTTTATAGCATGCAGGATTAGTTTAAGAGCTATTTTTGGCAATATGGACGATGTGCGATCCAGGAATGAGCTCCTGGGAAGTGAACCTGAGCTCTTAGGCTAATCCTGCACAGACCAAGCTCCTGTATGCAAATTGCCCTCATTTGCAGGTGAAAATCATGCAAATGAGGGTAATATGTGATCCAGAAAGTTGGCAGCCGTCCGTGCAGGACGAGTGCAGTATGCAGAAATGTACTTGGTTAGTAAACGAGTACAGTTCTGCAATCTACAAAACGGAACTATGACAGCTCCAAATAAAGGCTGCATATTATTGAGGAAGCATGCCAATGTCCAAGTAGAAGGCCATTGGCATTGCAAAATGTAAAAAAATAAAAAACTTTTAATTTTTTTGTCGCCTATCTCGCCTGGTTAAGCATAGGGTAGCGACACGCAAACAGGATTGGGAGGAAATTAATAAAATAAACCTAAAATAGGCATTCTAACTAAAATCAGTATTCTGCCATGCAAGCCAATGGCAGTCATAAGACAATCTGGCTAGTGAGTAATGGTTCCTAAGGGGGAGGCTCAGTGTGGGACATGTAACTATGCATTAGCAGACAATCCTATGCAAATGAGGGAAGGGTTAGTGAATCCCAGATTTTGCCAGGGTGTGAGGCAGGTCCCAAGAGTGTAAGAGTATAAATAGCTGGGTGCAAAACTAGGATATAGGTGACATCATGGGGTGTGTGTGTCAGGCATACTGTAAGTGGATTGAAGACCTGTGACTTGGGATTGCTCCTAGCGTAGCACAGCTAAGCTAGGGGTGTGTCTAAACCTGTCTAGCACTCTTTACAAAGTGTAAGCGGGTGTGCGTGCAGCGTGCTGGGTTGTACAGGAAGAAAAAGGAAGTTAAAAAAGGAAAAAGCAGCTCTGTGCACATTTGAGCACTCCATTTGCGCTGCGCGCACACGGGCCTAAACAGGGAGGCAATGGGAAGGGAAAACAGCAGTAGGAAGTTAATCAAGGAGAACTAGCTGAGCTGCCAGGTGAAATGTATCAGAATCAGCTAATCACACAAGAAGCAGACCAGCCCAGCCCAGAGCACTACTATAAACCAAGCAAGCACCTACCCCCTGGTTTTTCCACACTCTACAACACCGGTGGATACAAGCGGGGAAATTTTAAAACCAAACCTACAAAATGAGAAGGGCTGCAGCAGGCAACACAGAACAACATGCGCAAGAGGCTGAGGGTGGTGAGGATGTCAATGCTGCCAAACAACCCACAGTGAGGAGACAAAGAAGAGTGTACAGACCCAGGGTAACCTACCAGGGGCCACATGAGCTGGAGATAGTGGAGCGCTATAGGGTGGACAGAGACCTCCTACAGCAAATCGTTGAGCTGTGCAGGCCACACCTGACACACCACACTGGCCGAGGGGAACCCATCTCAGTGGATACCAAGGTATGTGTAGGCCTAGATATACTAGCCACAGGTACCTCCCAAACTACAACTGGGGATAACATGGGCATCAAACAGGCATCAGCATCCAGAGTATTCCACCAGTTCCTGGATGCCATGTCAGCACATGCCAATGAGCATGTATATTTCCTCAACACACATGAGGTGTTGACCTGCAATATGCGTCTTTTCCACCAAATAGCTAACTACCCTGGGGTAGTGGGTGCTATAGACTGCATGCACTTATGCATCAAAGCACCACCTGGAGAGCAGGGTAGAGCCTACATCAACCGCAGGGGCATCCCCTCCATCAACTGCCAGGTCATATGTGATGCCCAGGGCATTATACTGAATGTGTGTGCTGGCTGCCCTGGAAGCTATGACGATTCACACATATGGCAACTGACACAGATGTACCACAGATTTGCTGATGTGGACATCCCCTACAGTCACCTAGTGGGGAATGCTGAGTACCCACTGGAGCCGTGGCTGATGACACCCATCAGAAATGCACACACACCTGAACAATGCCATAATGATGCACACGCACAGGCCAGACATATAACAGTGTGTGTTTGGGATGCTCAGGTCACTGTTCCAGTGTCTGGACACATCTGCTGGAGCCCTGCAGTATTCACTAGCTATATGTACCCAAATAGTAATGGTATGTGTTATGCTACACATTATGATCCTGCGTAAACAGCTGCAGCAGGAACAGCATGGGGCAGGGCCACACAGCCACCCACCAATGCCAAGGCCTGTACAGGTACAGAGTGACTCAGAGGAGGAACAACCTGAGCCTGCTTCAGTAGGCAGAAGGGGGTGTGCCCAGTATGCCCTGGCCTTGGCAAAGAGGCAATGCATAGCATATGCACTGACACAGTAGGGCCCCAGGGAATGGCACCTCTCTCTGACTCACATAGGCAGTAAAAGGGATGCCAAACATGACACTACTTGTGCCCAACCATGTATAGGAAGTGTACTATGTGCATCGGACATAGGCAGCCCTCCAGCACCATCCTCAAGTCCGGCACACCCTCAAGGTAAGTCATCAACCTACCAATTGTCAAATGGAGTAGAATGTGTTTTTACCTGCAGCTATGGTATGGATGTGAACATGGAAGGGGAACTGGGTGGCCGGATGTCAAGGCAAGTAGAGAGTAGACACCCATAGTGGCAGCATGAAATCTGTAACACATACTGAAGTCACCATAGTAGCCAGTACTACACAGGGTGATAAAACCCACTGCAGGAAATGGCCTGAGTGACAGGGGTGTCCATAAGAGCCACACATACCAGTCAGGTAGGATCACATACCCAGCAACAGTCTCAGCCACCAGGACAGGTGAAGACAAACACAAACAAATGCTGTACTATGGCCTCCGAATGTGCCCTGTGGTTAACCCCTCCCCCAGGCCTACACAGACAGACCACAGCAGGCCAGCCAGTCGGATGTAAGTTGTGAAGGCTAGGAAGTCAGACACTAATATGTAGGTAAACAAAGCTAGGATCTGTACTACACTAGTAAGCCCCAGCCAGTAGGATAGGTAAGACTACAGAATGAAATGGAGAACCTGATATACCAGTACAGTCCTAGCAAATGTGTACAAGTGTCAGGTGTGCCCCCCATCCAACGTACACATTGAGTAACAGTCAGGTGTGCCCCCCCCACTCCTGTGTACAACAGTAGAAACAGGCAGGTGCCCCCCCCCGTCATGCAGAAATGTAGCAACAGTCAATGGCAAATGACCAATGGATACCCTGCAGACACAGCATGCCACCTGTTGGTGTACAACAAAAGGTCAGCACTGCAGTACAAACAACATGGATGTGGTCCACACATGCAACACAGATGGCCATACTGGGCATGCTCAAACACACAAAGGAATGAAGGCAATGTCAGTCAACAACATACTGAAAGGTCATACTGGGCATGCTCACACACTTAAACACATGAAGGCCATGTCTGCAAGCACCAGTGGACCAGACATATCTGGAAGTTGCAGCTTTCAGTGTGAATGCGTGTCAGCATGCACCACTCCTGTCTTGAACACACAGTGGATAGGAATACAGACAAATATGTAAGGACAACACACTATAATACGCCACAGGCTCACAGGCATAGATGCGTGGAAGAGGGTGACTGTGACAATGAGCCATGCGGGTCTGTCCCAACTGGCACACAGCCTAAGGGCGCCCAACACATGAGGTACGGATGTAACCCACTGCGGATATTAGCCACCAGTACCTGTCAGCATGACAGACTATGTGGTGTATGTGCCAACTGTGCAACAAGACTGTACAAGGAAGCAGCCATCTAGTAGCTGTATACACGCACCTGTGACATATGACCCCGTGTGTGCACTCATGTGGCATGTCAACTCCTACATGAATGGGGTATGGCCCATGCATACACTGCCCTCCCCATAGCAGTAGTATGACAAGCCTGCTGAGGTCATCCAATGTGAATTACACCTTTGGGAAAGCTATAGCTCAGTAAAATGCATGACGTATCCCATAACTGCATATTGCTGTAGTGACAGAGTAGTTAGGTAGTAGTAGTAACTCCAGACCTGTCAATTGTGTGATTGTGTGTATGAATGCCTGTCTGCCTCTGACTGTGTAACGTGAAATGCTTGTTAGGCTACTCACACTCCGTGCAATACATATATTCAACTTTGGCAAGACTGCTGATGTCACTCACCTAGAAGTACACCTCTGGGAACATGATAGCCCAGTAATCGCTGTGGCGCATCCTGTAACTGTGTACTTCTGTAGTGTGATAAACTAGTTAGGTAGGTGTTCAAACCCCAGCCCTGGCAACTGGTTGTGTGTGAGTCTGTGTGTGTCTGACTGGGTAGAGAGCAATGCTTTTAAGGCTACTCACACTCCATACAATACAAATACACTGCTTTGCCAAGGCTGCTGATGTCACTCATCTAGAAGTACACCTCTGGGAAATTTGTAGCCTAGTAATCACTGTGGCATGTCCTGTAACTGCATACTGCTGTAGTGTGATAAACTAGTTAGGTAGGTATTCGAACCCCAGCCCTGGCAACTGTGTGTGTTTGTGTGAGTCTGTGTGTGTCTGACTGGGTAGAGAGCAATGCTTTTTAGACTACTCACACTCCATACAATACAAATACACTACTTTGCCAAGGCTGCTGATGTCACTCATCTAGAAGTACACCTCTGGGAAATTGATAGCCTAGTAATCGCTGTGGTGCATCCTGTAATTGTGTACTGCTATAGTGTGATAAACTAGTTAGGTAGGTGTTCGAACCCCAGCCCTGGCAACCGTGTGTGTTTGTGTGTGTCTGACTGGGTAGAGAGCAATGCTTTTTAGACTACTCACACTCCATACAATACAAATACACTACTTTGCCAAGGCTGCTGATGTCACTAATCTAGAAGTACACCTCTGGGAAATTGATAGCTCAGTAATCGCCGTAGCATATTCTGTAACTGCATACTGCTGTAGTGTGATTTAGAATGGTGGTAGTGTTCCATCTCCATCCATGCCAGTTCCGGATGTGATGTGTGTGTCTCAGTGTCTGTGTATGGAGCAATGCATTACAGACTACTCACTTGCAGTACATTACAAATGCCCTACTTTGGTAGTCCTGCTGATATCATTAATTGTGAAATACACCTTTGGAGAAGATGAACTTAAGTAATGTCTGTTGCGTGTAATATAATTGCGTAGTGCTGTAGTGTAGTAAATCAGCTAGGTAGGAGTTCTACTCCCAGACATGACAGGTGTGTGTGTGTGTGTGTGTGTGTGTGTGTGTGTGTGTGTGTGTGTGTGTGTGTGTGTGTGTGTTTGTAACTCGCATCTTGTGTAGAGGTGGTTGTGAGTCTGTGACACCTGTGGGCAATGTGGAAGGGTTTTGCTAATTTCATTTATGGTGGCCCTACTATATATCACAATGTCAACCATATAGTGGTAACAGATGTAAATGGCTGAGAGGCTGGGGTGCAAAGCCATACCCATACAAGTGACATCAAGGCCTGCCAATCACAGTTAGCAACCTCACTGTGCCTTCACATGTGACTCACAATGGACATACCATGCCTAACAACATAGCCTGTATGGACAGATGACACTGACATCAGGAAATGCTGTTAGCATGCTATCAATGTGGGTGCAGGGTAAATCTGCTGACCTGTACCACTCCCTGCCACACATGGGCAAGACTGGTGCATCTGATGATAAGCTGTGTTCACGGCATGGGCCAGACACCCCAGGTACAGTTCCATATGTCACTGTACGTGCATGTGGGAGGTGTGCACATCCTAGACACCATCCAAGTCATGGACTAGGGAACACATACATGGCAAGTGATGCACAGCATTGGTCACACACAATAGTCACCAAGGTGCCTGGAAGACAGATGCAATACCCACCTGTGTGGGCAAATGCAGAAGCTACAGGCCTGTGCCACAATGCAGACCATAGTCATGTGGGCTGATGCCAAGGTATACCCATCGCCTACCCTTGTATAGCCTGCTGGCACTGGTGGTCACCACACACCTGTGCAGACATGTACCCATGCATGTCCAAATTGAACCCTGTGTGTTCATGCGTGTGTTGTATGGTGTGTATGTCCACCCACATGCACTACTCCCCCAAGGGCACAGTGAAGCATTCTGCCTTATGTCTGACACCCCCTCATACTCACTGCCCATACGACCTCTGTATAACCCATGTGGTACATGTGTTTCCTCCACATTGATGTGTTGTGGCAAACCCACTAGTGACAGGTTGCACTTCTGGCCCTGCCAAGTGTGTTAATGTGTGTGTGTCCCTGTGTGAGTGTGCCTGTGCTGACGCTGGCACCTGTTCATGCAGACAGGCACGTGTACGTCACCTACTGTATATCTAACATATCCCTGTTGCAGATGTCACTCACCATCACATATATGTTCTGAGTGCTCCCCACCACATAACCCATGTGGCACATCCAATAACAGCATCGGACTGTGATAGCACTACATAGCTGTCGGGTGTTTGATACCCTGTGCTGGTAGGTGTGCGACACAAACATGCATCAGTTTTACCCTCCCACCCCTCCCTGACATGTATTTGCCACTGTCTGCCTCCCCCACTAACTCTCTGGTTGATGTGGAGGCCCACACCGGCATTGCTTAGGCAGCAGCATGTGTATTTAATGTGATGCTCATGATCAGCTGATGGCCTCTGCACGAATTGCAGGCCTTCCCTAGCTGATTGCATGTGGAACAGGTGTGGTAACATTCCCATAGCCAATTACATGGAAATGCAGTCCACTACCTGGGAACATCCTGGTGGTGTTGGCCCTTGTCTATCACTGTGAGCAGGAGCTATAACTGTCGTTTGGCAAACAGCATGTCAGATGGGTTGGGGATTTACCTCTAACAACATACACTGTGGGAAAAGGCCAACAAACAGGAGGGGGATGTGCCTGACCTGACTACGAACTGTAAGTGCTGCTATACTGCATAAGGAGTAATGTTGGATTAACAGTGTTTGTCTGGATATGCCTGTCATACATGTTGCAATACCTGCCATGTCAGTTTCATGTATATTAGGAATCCCCATCTGCAGGCTCATCTACAGACTGGGCAGTGTTGTGCCTTTGGTGTCATGTGTTAGCCACGATGCAGCTATCCGTGGAATGCAGAAGGTACTGTGAGGATTGCAGTCTGTTGATGGTGAAGGCCATGACAGTTACTGACTACATATCCCTCATTGGACATATGTTGCAACAAACCCCGTTACAATGGTAGATTAATGAGGGTATCACAGGAACATGTCTATACTGGCCCAGTGTATGTGCTGTCAGCCACACCTCTGTCAACCTTTGTACATATATTGTGCAAGAAGTGGTGCATATGTGCTGTACTCTATAAATAGTGTCAACATATTTGATACCACGCCAGTGATATATCAGAGTTCTACACGTCATGTATAGTAGGGGTTACACTTAATGCCATACCCTGGAAATCCTGTGGATGTTTGTACAGTACTGAGGTCTGTGTAGTGATGGTGAATGTTGGCAGTGTGTGTATTGTTAATATGTATTATGGCCTGTGTACAGACTGTGGTAGATGTCATTGTTCTAGCTCCCCTTCTATCTGTTGTTACATGCTGCCCCACTGTATGTATTACCTTACATGTGTGTAGGGCCATACACACACATGTCCCATACCACAGACAGCCATCAGACCGGACTGTGTAGCAGCCCAGTATACGTAGGGTCATTCTGTGATCGGAACATATGAAGATGGTGTAGGACAGATAGTCCATATACTGTATTATTATGCTAGTGTACCATATGTGGCTGTGGCTGTATTCACACTGGTTGTGGTTATGCACTGTCACACAGGTGTATCTTACCCTGTGCTGTGACATGGCTGTCGAGCCTGGTATATATGCAGGTACTGTACCATGATAACCTTAGGATGTCTGTCAGTAGCCAATGGCACACAAGTTATGAGCAGATGTCACCTTCCCCACACACCGTGTCTGTGACAACAATCCCAATGACAGTAGCAAATGTCTATTAATATACCAGCTATACATACCAGGCATCCCCCTACACTACGACATTGGGGCTATAGGGGCTGGGATAGGGCTACAGTCCATGTCCAGGACATATGGTGGGATGATATGGACATGTACGTATCCAGATAGCCATATATATATATATATATATATATATATATATATATATATATATATATATGTACACGTGTAGTACTTCCAATTACCGTCATGGCAACCACCCACTATGAATTCCTACATCATGTGGGCATATTCCCTGTACATTCCCTGTGTGATGGACATCCTTCCTGTGTGTGGGCATCAATGTTACAGACAACAGGTAGCAATACCTTTTACAGGAGAACCTGCACACTCAGGGCAGCCACATATATGTAGGAGGACCAGGACATACAGACAGACTTTGAGTAGAGTGGTGTAATGCTTTGCATAGTACTGGTGTTACAGGGTGTGTGTGTGTGTGTGTGTGTGTGTGTGTGTGTGTGTGTGTGTGTGTGTGTGTGTGTGTGTGTGTGTGTGTCTGTGTATAAATACTAGTTTACCTTGGACTACAGTCTGTCTGCATAGCTCACTACTGTGGGCCTATCCTCTTGCTGGACAGTGGTGTGCCTATCATGTGTTGTCTGTCCACCACACAGGTCCTGTGTCAGATATTACACTAGCAGTGTGTGTGTTGCATGCTAGCATTACATGGCTATATCCATTTGTGTACCTGATGTCGTATTCCTGCATAAGGGTATGTTGCAACACACCCTGTAACACCAACATGTTCCAGGGTGTGTTACTGCAATATTGCGGGTATGGCCCTGCGTTCCTGCCTTTGTCCTCTACATATATGGCAGCCTTTGTCCTGCTGTGATACGGGTATGGGTTGTTAGGTAATGGCCGATCACTAACCACTGCTAGCATTCCTACTATCATCCCAGTCATAGCGTGGACACCCACAACATTTGTTGGCCAGGGACCATACATGTGACATATACAATGACATTACCACAAGTAATGAATGTCTCCCTAGGCCTTGAATACAGGGTGTAATTGGAGGCTGCTGAACTACATCTGATATTGTTGACTGTTATGTATTGTGCAGGCAAATCAGTTGTCAACTGTTGTACGAATTGAAGGGCTTAGTCTGGACACCATAGTATGATATATATCTGCACTGTCTGCATTGACTGTTTTGTGTGGGCCTTCCATCCATCACTGGTTATATACAGCAACAGCCATGTGCTGTCAGTAATGGCATGCATTATTGTATGGTACACAAATAAAGGTTGTCTGTGTTTACATACCTAGGTGTCGTGTCATGTCCTTTGAATTGTGAGTGGGTATATGTCTAATGTAAGTATCCCCTTTATGG
Source organism: Protopterus annectens (assembly GCF_019279795.1). NCBI lineage: Eukaryota > Metazoa > Chordata > Ceratodontiformes > Protopteridae > Protopterus > Protopterus annectens. The sequence goes on from NC_056737.1 coordinate 641,763,715, forward strand.
GGCTGGTTGCCACACCACCCATGTCACAGGTACCGGTTACAGGTCTTGTGGCTGGGGATATACATTGCACCCAGCACGTCCACACTACTGCTACATATGTATGGCTACTAATACCCTTTGTCTGTGTATATGTGTATGTACCCATACATCCCATATATCTTATATATATATATATATATATATAGCTATAATATATATATATATATATATATATATATATATATATATATATATATATATATATATATATGTATATATATCTGCACATGATTATCAATGTATGGATGTGTGGGCACATCTGTACCGTTGTAATCTGTAGCCCTTCAACATAGTACATTCCCTGTGGTACAATGGCGTATCTGCATGATATGTTACAGATATTGGCCTGACATGTACAGGTGACATGGATAACTGTTGGAGCATTGTAGCTGTGTTGTGGTGGGTCCTGCAGTCAAGTACTGCATGTGCTGGATATTGGATTGCACAGCATGTCCGTTAGGGCTGGGGGTTACATTGCAGTAATTACCAGGTGTCCCTCATGTGTGCCCCCACCCCCATTAACTGTGCTCATGGTCTGTTATGTAGTATGGAGTGGGCCAGGAGTCCATTCCCATGTGGAAATCATATATATATATATATATATATATATATATATATATTTTTTTTTTTTTTTTTTTTTAATGTATATCTGCATAAGTACATATGTTACACCCCCATATATAGAGGGATAGAACTGGACATTGATATAGCTCTAGCTATGTATATGTAACCATATATATGTGTAAGTATGGATATATATATATATATATATATATATATATATATATATATATATATATATATATATATATACAGTGAACATATTAATCTATCTCTGTACAATTGCTGTTATATGGTTATTTGTGAGTCATACATACACATATATATACCTATAGCTGTCTATCTCTCTACATTAACAGATGTATAGCTGTCCATATGTCCATGCATGTTCAGCCTATATGTGTGGCCTGTACCTCATTTTTTTAGCAATTGACATGGATGACATTTGGACTGAGGTCAGTCATTCGTGCCGACACGTACGTGTTTCAGACATATTATCTCCAGCAATATATGTATGTATTCTACCACATATAACTGTGTAATTTGCAACATTTGAAGTGTATTAGAGCAGGATATGACAGATATCCCTATATGTACCCACATTATGGCTCACTATGTCCATGATTCCTGCATTAAGAGGTTGTGTGGTGTGTTATTACTACATTCCCTGTGCTGTTGACTGATTGTGCTGGATGATATGTATGTGGAATGAGTGGTTATATACATCTGTTATGGTTTAATGGTAAGTCACGTAGTGTATGATGTGCAGCATCCCGGGTGTGGACCTTCCACAGGTTGTATATTGTGTTTCAGGGCAGAACATCAGCTGTCGGATACAGAGTGAGTTTGGGACATTTCAGCGGTCGAATGTGGGTGTGCGCGTGTATGCGCAGAGCTAAGCAATGCTAAGCTTGGGTTGCATTATCTATGTAGGCAATGCTTTCCCCCGCGTGAATACACGTACACACACTTACAACTGCTTATCCATGCGTACTACTGCTGTTATGCGCTTACACATGCTTACTAGTGCCTTAGTCAGTATGACACTTCACATGTGCATTTAAGGCAGTACTCCTGTGCAAATATAAATGTTACTTAGTAGGTTATACAGCACAACGAAGTTAACATACGGATATCACATGGAAAATAGGATGTGCTGCAGTGGGACTCGACCCGGGAATGCGTGCGCATTAGGTGGATGCTCTGGCCACTACACTACTGCTGTTTTGCTTTGTTTGCATATGTCTACCATACCCATGTTCCCTTCCCCCAGCCCCTGAGCTCCACGTACACAGCATCCATCCATTCTCCGGTTGCTAGCCCTGCCATACTACACCTCCACACATTTCCCTCTCTGCACATCTCAGTACACCTCCAGTATAATGTCCCCACCCAAGCATCTGCAGGCTCTTCATCTCTTTCATCCACATATGTACCAGCCTTCCCCTGAACCTCCTCCAATACTGATGGTGGCATCGATGTGACCCACAACTGTTGGTTCATCCCACCAGCGATGGACCTGTTGTGTCAAGAGTAGACCTAGCTGGTCTACAGTGTTTCTCCCACTGGTAGCATCCTGCCAGGGTATTGTGTATCAGTGATTTGCTCACACACCTGGCCAGCCTCATCTCCCGGTTCCACGGTACCAATGCCCCAGGTGTGACATACTGTGCATGAAGCATGCTCACATGCCCCCATGGTGTGCACCGTATATCATTATTCCCTTCAGTATTACACAGGACTACTGTTCTCACAGTATGATTGGACAGGCACTGCTCTGTGCTGCACATAGACTGCTCATAATACTTTGGTTGAGCAATGGACACATGTTCTGGTATTAATCTACACACTTATATACATTTCCTATACTGTTGGATGCCTGTTCTGGATGATGTGTTTGTGATTACAGCAGCTGAATGTGTATCCACCATGGCTTAGTGGAGCTCATGTCTACTATAGTGTGCAGGATCGGGGGTTTGCAACCTGGCAGTGCAGATTATTTTGTTAATGGCCACAACAACAGCTGTTGGCTACAGAGTGACTAAGGCACTGTAGAACATTTGTAGGTGGGTATGCGCTTGTTTGTGCGAAGAACAGCATTACTGACCTTTGGCTGCAGTGTCTTGCCCTCAGTTAGCCTCTACATTGCTTCACCAGTGTGGTACTCACATACCGGTGGCCAAACAGGCTTACACAGGCTTGCTCCCACATACACACATGCAACATTGTGCATTTTGTTCACATCTGTCAACCGGGACACTCGGACTATATGCTTGTCCATTGTCAGCAGTGGCCCAGGGTGTAGAGCTCCACATTGACCCCAGCTATGTATCCCAATTAATACTGGGATGATCACATTCATAGAGGGTAACAGACGTAACATAGCTACATCCCCCATTAATCATGCTTAGTTTACGTTAAAATGTCGGTATTATCCATGCTTAGGTCAGGTATACATGTCAGGTATGACTGTTGACAAAGGTCAGTTTAAGGTGAAGTTGGATTCCTGTTTAACAGGTCGGGATAGGTTACATGCAGGTATTTGGAGTGGGTGTAGTTATTTCATACCTGTGTGGTACAGTAGAGGCGAATAGCTAAGGAGTAAATAGGTAGGTAGTGGGGGATGACATTGTAACTGTATAGTAGCCCATAGGTATAATTGGATGAGGAGCAATAGGGAAGGTATGTTGGATGTTGGGATTTGTATGTGAGGCAGGACAAGAGGTGTCAGTATTACTAGTTGATGTAGTGGCATAGAGTGTGAGGTGGGGGGGAGGATTTGGCAAGGTGGTGAGCCTTTGCCGCTCTAGGTGTGCTTGTGGTGTTCCTTTATGTGTTTGTTACATGTGTCCTGTGGGACAGCTGTGATACTACATGTGGGTTGGGGTTCCAGATACTGGCAATATAGTGGGGGAAGAGGGTATCACCTAAGTGTACCTGTAGTCATTAATAGGAATGGAACAGGAGCTGATAGGTACATGGTGTGCATGGGGCATAAAGGAGGGTGTCAGTAGGGGAATTATCCAGGGATGTGCAGGATGGCTGCAGGGAAGGTCCATAGCTGGCCATGTTGTCTACGACAACAGCTGTGCATATGCACTACATTTGGTGTTTGCATTGGACACTCACACCTCTAGGTGGGGGTGAGGACTTCAATAATACCTTGTGATGTCTAGTACATCGGCTTACATGCCTACAGTGGGGTGTTGCGACCATGTGTTCATAGGCGTTGTGTAGTGGGTAATGTAACAACACATATGGATATACCGTACTTTGCCATGTACACTGGACTGTGCTGTGGTGGAACCCATATCGGGAATGGCTGCCCATTAGGGGTAAGCATGCCAGTTGACTGTACAGAATCCTCGGCCTGTCCAGAGTTTGCTTCATAATATTGGTATGGTCCTTTTACAATCTGCACCTGTCTGGCAAATACCTGGGAACTGATGCCCTTAAATACAGAGAAGTAATTGGGTTTAAGACTCTACATCCTTCAGACGAGTCATACTAATGCATAACCTATTATTCTATCAGCTTTCTAAGGTTGTAAGTGGAATATGTGCTTTCTGTCCCTATTTGTTCCCCCAATGGTTTAGGTTCTGTCCAGTGGTTTAGCTCTTAGAGGTTGAGAGGTATTGGCGTAAGCTTTGCCCAATTCGCAATATTACTGACATCCCCGGGGTGGTCTGAATACAACTGTGCCAGCCAACACCTGCATGCCTAGGCCTATAATTGCATACCCATAGTTCCCCCAACTGGCCCTCCTCTACAGCACTCATCCTTACTGTGGGTGCAGGTGGGGTCTAACCACACCACTACACACTGCCCACTCTCCATGTGTCGGGACCCATGTCGTACGTTGTCTCAACCCATGGGTCATCAGGCTTGCACAACCTACTGGTCTGTGTACGTATACAGTCTGGTTGGATAAATCGTTACAGGGACTGACTCCGATTATCATTAATTTTTGGGGTGTCCCACAAGGGACATTGATGTATTTGTTTCAAGATTAGACTTAGCAGGTCTCTCCCACTGGTAGTATCCTGCCTGTGGTCTGGGAAGCAGTGGTGTGTTTACTTGTATCGTGTGTTTGTATGTTTCACCTGTCTAGGTGGCGGGGTTGATGCTACGTGTAACACGTTTGTTGATTGGACCCCCATCCCCATTGGCACGGCCTGTAAACATATGTAATCCTTAACTGGTGTATCATATCCATATACGTCTAGATATATATATTTATATATATTTATTTATATATATATATATATATGCTGTATACTACTATTTAACAGATTGTTTTCTAGACCTGAGGAGCTTTTCTCCCCCAGTGTCTGCTGTAAATGAGCCAGAAGCTTGGCCAGACTTACCTAGTTAATACATAATTCAATTAATATCCTAGCTATATATATATATATATATATATATATATATATCTATATATATATATATATATGTATATGTGTGTGTGTGTATGTTTACACACATATATGCATATATATTTCTACATTTCTATTTAAATATATATGCATATATTTGTATTTGTATGCATACATGTATATGTATATATATATATATATATATATATATATATATATATTGCTGTATATGATATATGGATGTAGGGGTGTCTGCATATGTATATATCTATATGTGGGTATTTAATTATATTCTGTCTCTGTATGTACACATTTGTACTACAGAGAGGGGGAGGTTTCACTCCATGTAGGTATAGGTATATATACACACAACTCTACAGTTGTACATCTACATCTGGTTACTCCATTCTTTGCCATGTACAATAGACTGTGCTGCTGTGGGACTCATAGCAAGAGTGGCTGTCTGTTGGGCGGTGGCCCTGCCCAATGCACACTATTGCTTACATCCCTGGGGCGGTCCACATAGACCCACTCCAGCCAACACCTGCTCAGTTAGGCCCATAAATTCATACCCATAGTTCCCATTCCACACATCCTCTTCAGCACTCTTCCTTACTCTGGGTGCAGGTCGGGTCTGGCCACACCTGTACACTGTACCCACTCCCTACTTCTCGGACCCATCACGTATGTTGTCCACCCCATGGATCATCAGGCTTCCCCTACCTTGTAAACTGGGAACATGCATGGCTTGCCATTCGACATCGGTGTAATGGCAGGAAACCCAAATATGTTTGACTTTTTGGGTGTCCCACAAGTGACATACATGTCTTTGTTTCAAGATTAGACTTGGCGGGTCTCTTCTACTGGTAGTATCCTGCCTATAGTCCAGGAAGCAGTGGTGTGTTTACTTTTATTGTGTGTCTGTATGTTTCACCAGTCTAGCTGGGGGGGGGGGGGTTGATGCTACGTGTTACATGTTTGTTGATTGCACCCCCTCACCCCCATTTGCATGGCCTGTGAACATATGTAATTCATAACTGCTGTATCATATACTAGCTATATACCTGTGTATATTTACACACAAACACACATATATCTATCTATATGTGTGTGTGTATATATATATATATATATATATATATATATATATATATATATATATATATATATATCTGTCTACATTACTATATACAGATATTGCTGCATATGTATGCATACATGTATATATTTATATATTGCTATAAATATATATATATATATATATATATATATATATATATATATATATATATATATATATATACATAAAATGACATATGGGTGTGTGAGTGTCTCAATATGTATATATCTATATGTGGGTATGTATATGTATTCTGTCTCTGTATGTATACATTTGTATTACGGAGAGGGAGAGGTATATCTCCATGTAGCTGTGGGTAGATATACACACACATTCCTCTATGTATATACATCTACATCTGGTTATTCTGTTCTTTGCCATGTAGATTCGACTTTGCTGCAGTGGGACACATAGCGGGTGTGGCTGCTTGTTGGGCGATGCCTCTGCCCAGTGAACACTTTTGCTTACATCCCTGGGGCTGTCTGTATAGGCCCACTTCAGCCAACACCTGCACACCTAGACCCATAACTATCTACCCATAGTTCCCCCACCTGCACCTCCTCTACAGCACCCATCCTTACTCTGGGTGCAGGTCAAGTCTGAACACACCACTACACGCTGCCCACTCTCCACTTCACGAGACCCATGTCATACGTTGTCTCGACCCATGGATCATCAGGCTTTCCCCCCCTTGTATTCCAGGTATGTACACACCCCGGCCAGTAAGGTCTTCGCACCGGCTTCCTCCCATAATATGTCAATTTTTGGGGCATCCCATAAGGGACCCTCCTGTCTGTGTTCCAAGATTAGATTTCACAGGTCCAATGTGTACCCCCCCCCCCAGTTGTATCCTACCTGTGGTCTTGGGAGCAGTGGACTGTTTACATTGTTTGTGGGTTTGTATGTATGTTTCCTCTGTCTGGCTGGGGCGGAAGGTCATGCTACGTGTTACATGATTCTTGCTTGGGCCCCTCACTTCCATTGGCATAGCCTGTGAACATATGTCATTCTTGTGTGCTGTTTCATATCATAGCTATATATCTGTGTATATCTACGCATATATAGATATATATATATATATATATATATATATATATATATATATATATATATATACACACACACACATATATATATATGTATATATATATATATATATATATGGATCTACTTCATTTGCCCTAACTTCCGACTGCCCGAAACCCATTTGCCCGACCCCATTTGACCGAGAATTCATTTGACCGACACTTCGTTTGACCGACAAGTATTATTGGCAAGAAAATGGGTATGCCCCCTTCCCCACTGTAGTGCGACCCTGGAGGTAGAATATATAGTTAGGGAGTGTGGGGCATAGCCCCTCACAATGAGGGGTATGGGGGGGTGAAGCCCCCCACTTACTTTTATTTTACTAAGCAATATTAAAGCAAAACTAAACAATATAATATGACTAACTATATATTCTAACATACATATATATATATATATATATATATATATATATATATATATATATATATATATACATATACACACACACACACACACACACACACATATTGCTGTATATATATCTAAATCCATGTGGGTGTATGGGATGTATGGCCTTAATCTTGCTTATCTATTGCTATGATGGCTTAGTGATTAACTACTGTGACTATAGTGTACAGGGTCCTGGTTCTGAGCCTTGCAGAAGCAGTTTATTTTGTTGCTGAGCAGAACATGGGCTGTTGGATCCAGAGTGATAAAGGCACTTTAAAGCGGTTGCAAGCAGGTTTTCACGGGTTTGCGCGACGGTAAGCACTGCTAACCTCCAGTTACAGTTTCTTACATTCAGTTAACGTCTACTTTGCTTACTGTGTGTGGGCAATGCTTACCCCCACGCAAACTCACTTGGAGAAGCTTACCGCTGCTTATTTGTGCTTAGACCTGCTTACTTGTGCCTTATTCATTATGACACTAACACTTCACATGTGCATTTCATGCAGTACTCTAGTTCATACTTAATTGTTATTATGTAGGCTATACAACAAAACAATGTAAAATTATGTTCATATACAGATTTCCCGTGGAAAATGATTTGTGCTGCAGTGGGACTCAAACCGGGAATGCCTGTTCGTTAGGCGGATGCTATAACCACTCCACTATTGCTGTGCTGCTTCATTTGCATATATTCCTTGTTATCCTCTTCAGCCTTTTCAGCTGCTTTAACTGTAACTAGGCAATGGCAAACCTGCACACCTACTGTTAGCTGTACTCGGGGTTTAAAAAAAAATTATACAAGGGTTTCTTCATTTTATTTCAATGTACTGTTGCTGTTGAACACATGGGGACTGTTGGTGGAGATATTCGGACACCTATGAGCAGTTTTGCTAATTTATTTACACTTTCTTCTGTTCTACTTTGCAGGGGCATGTTTATTCTGAGAGCTCAGCTTTCAGACACGCCCCCTGCACTTGTCCACACTCAGTGTAGGATTTGGAGCTCCAGCAGCGTGCCTTCATTATTATGAATGACGCATTGCCGTCCTCCTCTTAAACTGCCGCTTACATGCAGGACTAGTTTAGTCCTGCATGGCAGATTAGTGAATCCGGGGGACTATCTTTTCCCTTCCTGATGTAATGTAGGATCTTACCTTGCTTAATCTTATCTGTTAGGCCATTCACATTCCATTTAAGGACTTTTAATGACATTAATTTATTGCCATTGACTATCCCGTATTACTGTATGTACTATATTCCACAGTGAGCTTTAGTTTTGTGCATTTAGTTTGCAATTTACACTCTTTTTAATATGTATCAAAATATGCATTTCCAAACTATACAAAGCCAGCAATTATTTTACAACACAACATAAACTATGTACAAGTTACAATTTTCCCAGTAGACAGTTTACAAGTGGGTGCTCTGACTTGACGATACAAGGCATTCACCATTAATTCCACTCCACACAGTATTCATTATTTAATCCCCCAAACAATGACAAATTTGCTTTTCTAATACATTTTACTCTGTCAGTTTTTAGTTATTTTATATGTGTTGGGGGTGAGAATAAAAGAAACTTTCCTTGTTTTCTTGTGGATCCACAAAATACATACCTTAACTGCTCAATGCCATAACTGGAAGTCTCTGTGTTCAGCTTTTAATAACATTTTGAATCTGTTTGTCAAATTTGAATTGATCATCAAGATTAATGTTTTCTATAGATAAAATTGTGAAGCTGAACATGGAATGTGAGAGAGTTTTGGGGTGAAAAAACAACTTAATTTGATTAGGATTTAGAAGCAGTTTACAACTACATAGCCTACAATCAATGTAAGTAAATGATTTTTGTGTGAGAAACTGAAGTGTTGGTAATGCTGAGGCTGAACACATGAGAGTGGTATCATCTGCATGCATGAGATGTGGCAGAGAAGAGATTGCATATAAACAAAGTAAAGGTCCAAATATGGAGCCTTATAGGACACCAGTAGAAACTGGAAGATAAAGGTGGTGGTGTGTACATATTCATTAAGGATATCCACACCTCCAGGCTAGTTGCTCAGCATAATGCATCCAAGGTTATCCAAGTGCAACTAACTCTGGGCAAAACTGCAATCCAAATTTTAGCTTGATACAGATTCCCCACCATGCCCCAGGATTCCAACTCCTCTTTTCTTGATGTACTAGAAAATATTAGGGTTCAACCAAACACCCTAATAATGGGTGATTTCTACTACCCCACCATTAACTGGAAAAACTACTCATGTACCAACTCCTTTACACAATGCTTTCTAGAATTCATAGGTTCATAGGTTCATACTAGGCTATCTGCCCAAGGGCATTTACAAGCCTAGCCCATCGTTTTGTGGCTTACGCCACCCCTTTAGTATGGGGAACTATACCCATTATTTTGCTGTGCCTCTGTCGAGCAGTGACACTGAGGTAATCCCTGGGGTATATCTGCGATCTCCCATCCATTGGTCAAGATTTCTCTTGAACAAGTCCAGCGAGGTGCTCTGCCTCACATGTACCGGGATTTTGTTCCACAGCATAGGGAGTCTTTGGGTGATGAATCTATCCCTCCAGCACGTCCTATTAATAGCCGTGTCGAGGTTTAAGTCTCCGCCCTTGTGGCTCTGATGGATCTAGATTTTTGAGGTGAAGCATATTCATCAAATCTGGGTTTGACATGGCCTTGTATGTTAGGCAAAGGTCACCTCTGAGCAAGCGTGGCGACTGAATAGAGCTGGAGTTCTTTCAGTCGGGCAGCATAGGATAGATTTTGAGACCCTTTATCCTTTTGGTGAGGAACTTTGTGGCCTCTCCAGCTGCTGCAAGTGTCGGGTCAGATACATTCCGAATGGGGCATTGTACTCAATCATTGGTCTGATGAGTGATGAGTAAAGGGAGACTATAACCTCCCTTGATCTAGATGAGAATCCCTTCATGATAAGGTGGGCAATGTAGAAGGTCTTCCTAACTACTTTAGCTACATGGGTGTCGAATGACAGACTACTATCAACCTGGATCCCCAGGTCCCTGATAACTTCTTCTGTGCTCAGTGGATTGCCACCTATTTGGTAGCTAGGGGTAACCTTGTTTTTCCCGAAGGGTATGACTATGCATTTTTTTGGCATTTAACTTTAGGCCGTGGCTCTGGCACCAGTTATCCGTTTCTGTGAGACCCTTCTGAAGGATATCTGTGTCAGATGTGTTTTCTACTATGGCTCCCAGTTTGCAGTCATCTGCAAACTTTGTCAGCCATAACCCTCCTGTGTTTGCTTGTACTTGGAAAAGTAGATGCCAAACAAGAGTGGGCCCAGGACTGAGCCCTGTGGGACACCACTTGTGACAGGCTTTGAGTCTGACATGGCACCAGCAACTCTGACCCTGTGGGTTCTGTCACTCAGCCAGTTTGCAACCCATCTTGTGATGTATGGGTTAACATTTAAGCTGATGAGTTTTTCAATGATACCCGAGTGGGGTATTGTATCGAAGGCCTTAGCCAGATCGAGGTAGGCTGTATGGACTGCCTTTCCCTCATCAATGGCTTTGGTGACTGTTTCAAAAAAGTCAACCAAGTTTAAAAGGCATGATCTGCCTTTGACAAAGCCAAACTGGGTTGGATCCAAAGTCTGCAAATTCCCTATGTCTTTATTTATGAGGTCCATTATGATCCTTTCCATGGCTTTGCAGATAAGGCTTGTCAAGCCAATGGGCCGGTAATTTCCAGGGTCGGTGGAGGCACCGCCTTTGTGAAGTGGGACCACAGTTGCAGTGCGCCACTCCTGGAGTGCGTATCCAGAGGTAAGACTTTGATTAAACAGCTGTCCTAGCTGTGGGTTTAATTCCTCATTGAGTTCGTGGAGCACACAGCCGGGGACACCATCAGGTCCCATGGATGCTGTGTGTTTTGCTTTGGAGCGCGCTGTTCTCACTTGGGCACTCTCGCTGTTTGGGGGCCTGCAATCATTTGGTATAGATATCTCTCCTTTTGGGGAGGGGAGAAGTTTGCACTGAACCTGTCAGCCAGTATGTTGGCAATGTCTGTAGGATCAGTAATCTTCACATCATTTTGAACTAGTTCAGAGCATATCTGGGAGTTTCCTCCTAGGTTTCTAACATAGCTAAAGAAGGCCTTATGATTGTCTTTTGAGTCTTTAGCTATTTTTCTCTCGAAATTTGCTTTGGATGATTTTATGAGAGCTCTTAGTTTTTACTTATAGTGATCAAGGGTGTCTTACCTTTTAAGGATTTTGCTCTATCTTGTAGTAGCTTTCTCCTTTTGTTGTAGAGTTTGTTTATGGCTGGGGTCCACCAGACTGGACGCTTGCCTTTGGTACAAAGAGTCTTTGTTTTGCTTGGGATTGCCTTATCCATGCAGTCCTGCAGGTGCTGGTAGAAGGCATTTGTAAGTGATTCAGCGGCTTGAGTACTGTTTTCCGGCTCGGGGGCCTTAAAGGAGACCACACTAGTCTTTAGAAGTGTGAAGTTGGCTTTTGAGAAGTTCTTTACTGTGGTCTTTTTTATTTCAGGTGGGGTGGGATGAGGACCTCCAGCGAGATTAGTTTGTGATCTGATCTCACCAGTGAGGGGTATACTTCCGGTGTTGAACATTGTGCTCCCATGTTCGTGATGATGAGATCAAGTATGTTATCTCCTCTTGTGGGAATGGTGACTAGTTGTTCCATGGCATTTGAGTTTATGAATTCCAGGAACTTTTGGGCTAGGGTGTTTGGGCTTGAGTAGTGTTCCCAGTCTATATTTGGGTAATTGAAGTCACCTAGTATGATGGTGTTTGGTGATACATTTATCCCTCTAGTGTTTTCAGGAAGGCCATGTGAGGTTCCTGAGTTTGTGAGGGTGGCCTGTAACATGCTACAATTTGGAGAGCAGTCTTGCCTACGGTTAATTGCACCTGGATGGTCTCCGATGCATCATGCGTTGCCACCAGTCTTGAGGTGTGGGTGTCCTTGATGAATACGGATACCCCCCCTCCTTTCTTGGTATTTTCCTGATTTTGGGGCCGGACGCATGATATGAGGTAAAACCTGATAGCGCTGGGGTGCTCTCAGGAGCCTTGAACCAGGTTTCTGTCACAGCACAGACATCGATGTTCTCCATACTGAGAAGGGCCTCGAGTGCGTGCATTTTGAGATTTAGACTTCTGGCATTGAGCAGCATTACCCTTAGTTTTTTCCTTTTTGTGTTCTAGGGTGGTAGGTTTAGAATTTGAGCCTTGCCTAAAAAGGCACTATGGGGTGGCAAGAGCCTTTGCCAATATCCGAATCCCAGGGTGACAGGTGCAAGCCGTCCCTTGCGGCAGCGTGGCTTGTCCAGCATGTCATCCCAGGCAGACAGATACTGGATCCCCTTTGAATGACACCAGTGTTTAAGCCAATTGTTAAAGCTGATCATCTTATCTCTGTATTGTGGCATCATTCTTGGTGAAGGTAGGATACTGCTCAAGGTCAGGGTCATACCTGCCTGGGCTACATAATCAGAGAGCTCCTTAATGTCTCTTTTCATGTAGTCCAAGGAGGTGCGTCTCAGGTCGTTTACACCAGCGTGGACAATGACTGAGTCATATTTGTACCTGCTGTTGAGAGACCTGAGTGCTTGCATTATGTGGCGGATTCTAGCACCCGACAGACAGCTTACTGTGACCTTCTCCTTACTCAGTCTGGTGAGCGGGACGTCAGTGTGTCTGACTATGGAGTCACCAATGACTAGTGTGTCTGGCATTGTGTTTGGCCTTAAGGGCTGTGACTGTTTGACACTCTGACTGTGAGGTCTATGTGTTGCAGGTGTTGTGTTCTGAGGTGGTGGTTGTTTGGGTGTCTGCTTTGGTGGCCTCTGCTGTTTTGGTAGATTTTTGATCAGAGCCTCCGAGTATGTCTTTGTGTGTTTATGTGTATGATTTGAGGTTGTAATGGTACTATGTGAGACTGGGTCTATAGTGTGTGTGGTAACCTTCTCCTCCTGACTGGTCTTGCCAGTCCTATGTTGAGAGAGCTCAGCCTCCAGTTTGGCCGTATAGTTGCATCTCTCGCATGTATTTGTGTTTTGTGGGAGGAGGAGAGGGTTGTCTGTGTACATGAGGCAATTGTAACATTGCCTCAATATTCCCAGGTTCACCAGCTGAGCAGGAGAGGACACTAGCAACTGATCCCTCGACATGCTAGAAGGATAGACAAAAAACTTTAAAAAAGATTCCGGGGGATGTGGGTGACCGAGAAATGAGGGGTTGCCTTTTTGGGGTGCTATCTATAAGAGTGCCGTATCAAGGTAATAAGTACTGTAGGAGCAAGTGCTAGGTTTAACAGATAGAGAATAGTCTACTTAGAGTCAAGTAGAGATGATCTTTTTAGTTGTAGGATACGCTGATTAGATCAGTAGTATAGGTCGAGGAAGGTAGTTTCAAGGGAAAATTTGAAGAGTGGACTTTAGGTAGCCCGAATAGTTTAAACCTGCTTAACCGGAGCTGCCCTAGTGTGCAACAGTGGCAACTCCGTGCTAAATCGCGCTAAATCGCGCTAATGCGCGCTAAAGCGTGCTTTATAGCAGGGGGCTGGAAAAGACAGGAAATGACCCAAAACGGCCAATAAACTACAAGTTACTGCCTTAAACCACTCCTCTGAGGACAACAGGCAGCTCAGTACTCCCTACTCCCACTAGTGAGTAAAGAAACTACCCCTTGACCAAACAAGGAAAATGGAGAAAACAGGAACCAAGACAAAGCCCAGGGATCAGCAAAATCTGGTCTCTGGAACACTAGTTAGGAAAGTATGGAAAGCAAGGATATTTTTTTTTTGTTTTTTACAGAAAAGCAGAAAACACAATAAATGCTATGATTTTCGATTAAATGCTATCAAAAGCTAGTACACTTGAGTGTATTAGCCTGTAGTTTAACTTTTAGGCAAAACTTAAACTAGCAAGTGCAGTAAACAGTTTTAGCTTATAAACACAGAAAAAACAGTGCAAACTTTGATAAAATAAGCAGAAACAGTAGTCGAAAGGCACAAAAAGTCGAAAAAAAGCCAAGAAAAATACTTAAAATCTGGAAAGGTAGTCTTTTCTGGTCTCTGCTGCTAGAGGAACACTGCTGGCCACCACGAGGAGCTGTGCTGAGTTCTCAATAGCTGGAAAAGCCCGCCAAAGCGTGCTTTATAGCAGGGGGCTGGAAAAGACAGGAAATGACCCAAAATGGCCAATAAACTACAAGTTACTGCCTTAAACCACTCCTCTGAGGACAACAGGCAGCTCAGTACTCCCTACTCCCACTAGTGAGTAAAGAAACTACCCCTTGACCAAACAAGGAAAATGGAGAAAACAGGAACCAAGACAAAGCCCAGGGATGAGCAAAATCTGGTCTCTGGAACACTAGTTAGGAAAGTATGGAAAGCATAAACTCCAATGCCCTGGATCAACTTATCCACACCCCAACCAGGGGCAACAATATCCTAGATCTAATCATTACCAACATAAGTGACCAGTGTTCCACACCTGAAGTCAACTCCTCGTTGGTCCGATCCAACCATAAGCTAATCACCCTTGATATCCACGTCCCGCCCCCAACCCCCATTAAGGAAACCATGGTAAAAAATTTCTCCAAAGCCAACTTCATGCTTCTTAAGACAGAAGTGGTGAACTTCATGACACCCATGCAGATGGACAATACAGTTACGACTGCTGAATCCTACACAAATGCACTCTATAAGCACTTACATGAGTGCATGGATCGTGCTATACCAAACAGAACCAAGATGCTGTCCTCCAAAAAAAGGAAGCCAATCTGGTAGTCCCCTGCCATAAACAAATTGTACAACAGAAGGAAGAAATTGTTGCAAAAGAGAGTAAAATCCCATGAGTGGAGGAGCTCCCTGGTCAGCCTCAGTAAGAAGCTGAAATCCCTTATATGATCCTCCAAAGCTAGCTACAAAAACAAAATTGCCACTGATTCTAAGGACAACTACAATGCATTCTATAGCTATGTCAAGAATCTCAGTGGCAACACCCAGATCTGCTCTGAGTTACAGCACAACAGCATGAAAATTACAGAACCAACTGATATTGCCAACAACCTGGCAGATAAGTTAAGTGCTAATTTTATCCCCCCTCACCCCCTAAAGGACCCATATCTATACAGGAAGAATGCAGAGTCCCTGTAATCACAACTATGCAGGTAAAAGCTGAACTTTCTAAAGCCAAAAACACAGCATCCATGGGACTGGACAACATCCCAGGCTGCATTTTACATGACTTCAGAACGAACTGGTTCCCCACCTGAGCACCATGTTCAGTCATAGCCTCACATCAAGCTTTGTGCCCACTGAATGGCATACAGCAGCAGTTATTCCATTCCACAAAGGGGGAGCCACCACTGATCTCAGGAACTATCGCCCTATTAGCCTGACGAGACTGGTCTGCATGGCCATGGAACTCATAAACAAAGACATTGGTAACCTCCAAACTCTGGATCCCACCCAGTTCGGGTTTGGGAAAGGCAGATCATGCCTCCTGAACCTGATCGACTTCTTTGAGGCAGTCACCAAAGGGGTCTAGTTCACGTTTTCGTAAGCTGACAATATCGAATACGATATTGTCGGCACGGCAATGTCGAAAGTCCAGAACATCACGCAGGTAAATGGAAATCTCAGTAAGGGGAAGATTTCCATTTACCTCAATGTAGTGCAGTCCCGGAGTTGGTATATTTAAGTAGGGGGTGTGGGGGGTGCAGGGGGGCTTACATTATTCGATATTTTACTACTTCAATCAATAAAGTTTGACCTTTATTGGGTCGATGTAGTAAAATTTCGATAACGTGATATAGACGCTCACCAAAGCCGTAGATGAGGGTAAGGTGATTCACACAGCCTATCTTGATCTCGCCAAGGCTTTCAACACCATCCCCCATTCTGGAATTACATCTAAACTCACTAAACTAGGTATAAATCTCTACGTCACAAGATGGGTTGCCAACTGGCTCACTGACAGAACCCATACTGTAAAAGTTGCACAGTCCAATTCTGACCTCAAACCAGTGACAAGTGGAGTACCACAGGGTTCAATCCTGGGACCTCTCCTGTTTGGTATCTACTTCTCTGAATACAGGCTAACACAGAAGGCCTCTAGCTAATGAAGTTCGCAGATGACAGCAAACTAGGAGCCATAGTCGAGTCCCCAAATGATGTGGAAATCCTACAGAAGGGCCTCGCTGAGACAGATACCTGGTGTCAGAGCCATGGCCTCAAGCTCAGCGCCAAAAAGTGCATTGTCATCCTCTTTGGTAAAAACTCTGTACCCATGAACTACTACACAGACAGCAGTCTACTTAACACCGAATGTGTGATAAGAGACCTTGGGACCCAGGTGGGCAGTAGTCTGTCCTTTGATAGTCACATCGCCACAGTAGTCAGGAAGTCCTTCTACGTGGCACACCTCATCATAAAAGGGCTCTGATCCTGGAAAAAAGAGGTCATTGTTCCCCTCTACTCAACACTCATTAGACCCATGATAGAGTACAATGCCCCTTTTGGAATGTACCTCACAAGACATCTGCAGCAGCTGGAAAGGCCACAGAAGTACCTCACAAAGAGGATTACTGGCCTCAAACAGACGCCCTACACTGACTGTTTCAAAAAACTCCAGCTTTACTCCATAGCATATCGCCTACTCTGAGGTGATCTCTGACTAACATATAAAGCTATGTCAAACCCAGTGCTGTTAGGCATGCTACACGTAAAGAAATCCCAATCCCTCTGAGCAACATGCTCTAGGGACCTAAACCTTGTCACCACAATAAACAGGACATGCTGGAGGGATAGATTCCTGTCCCAGAGAATTCCCATACTCTGGAACAGGCTACCTGTCTATGTCAAGCAAAGTTCCTCATTAGCACTCTTCAAGAAAAATCTTGATGAGTGGATGGGAAATAGGAAATACACCCCAAGGGTCACTTCTGTATCTCTTCTCGACAGTGGTACAGGAAAATAACTTTCTTGGGTGGCGTAAGCCATGGAACCTTGTTGGCTAGGCTTATGCAGGCCCTCGGGCCAATAGCCTAGTACCTACCTATGAACCTATGAGAAGACAGAGTGCCATTTAACTGTTTGTGTACAATCTTTAAGACAGTTAGTGAACCAGTTAAGGGAGAAGTGTAAGGAAGAAAAAAAATAAAGTAATTTAATGTGAGATACAGTATCAAAAGCTTTTGAAATGTCTAGGAACCGATAGTCTAGAGGTGAGATCAGTTTGTAGCAAAAAATAGATGGCATTTACAAAGATTTTCTGTGAGAATGCAGGAGCAGAGCTATTTGTCCATCAGATGAGATTTTAATTGGTATTTGAAAAAGCTTAGCTTTGGGGCTGATTTCACTGCTAATAGGATGTTGTTCCAGGTTTTGGTATTATTAGTTAAATAGAAGAAATCTCCGGCACTATTGCATTTTTTGGCAATAGTAAGAAGTGATTTATCTCTAGAACATACAGCCTGTTTGGAATGTTAGGGATGGGCAGGGTTAGGGTTTTTTTGGGGCTTATGGAGAGCACTGTGTATTGTTGTAAGATGGGTATATGGTAAGTAGTGTGGGAGTTCTAGCCGGATTAGCTCTCTGACCATCAGAAATTGGTGTCCTCTGAAGTGCAGGTTTACCATTTTATTGTAACATTTCTCCTTGTGGCTTGAAGGTTTGTAAAAATGGGTGCGGCACATAGGAGCGATGGCAGTAGGAAAGTACTGGCTATATGTTTTCTGCCTGTATCAGTGAGGCATGCTTTAGATCTGTAGGGAGATCTGAGTTTATTTATTTATTTATTTATGCATGTATTTATTTATTTATTGCTCATTTTTTTATAGATTATTATATATGGAGGTTTAGTTTTAGCTGCTCATCTATGACGATGCCTATTAGTTTTACCTGAATTACGTGTTTGATCCTGGTGTTGTTGGAACAGGTTAGGACAAAAGATGTCTTTTGTATAGTAAGTTGCTTGGGAGTAAAGAGTATTAGATTGTTTTCTCGGAAGTTTGGATGAGTTTTGAGTTACTTAACCATAATGCAACAGGAGAGAGAATGATTCTTGTGTGAGGTCTTGTAGTTTTGCCATAGTTTTAGCACAGTAGACCAATGTGGAATCATCTGCATAATGGACTATAGTAGCATGTTTAGCAGCTGAAAGGAGGTCATTAATAAAGAGGTTAAAAAGTACAGGACCTATAAATTATCCTTGTGGAACTCCTATGCTTATGGGAGGAAATTGGAGAAGTCAGTTTGCCATTTTATGGCTTGCTCTCTATTTGACAGATAGCTATGAAACCAAAGTAGGAAGAGTTTATCTAGGCTTTTGGAGAAGACTCTGTGAAAAATTTTCATATTGGACATGGTATGAAAAACTTTTGGATAAGTCTAAGATAATTGCAGAAACTAGGCTACATTCATTTCTTTGATTATTTATGGTTATAGTGAAGTTCATTAGAGTGAGAGTAGTGCTATGATGGGATGTAAAACCATGCTGTGTAGAGGACAGAAGTTGTTTTTCTAGCAGATAGCTGATTATTTGTTAGTGTATGTCTTTATCTAATACTTTTGATAATTGTGATAGTATACCTATCAGCCTGTGATGGGAAAATTCATTATATGTACCTCTTTTATGAAGGGGTATTATGAATGATTTTTTTTCCCAAATTGATGGGACAATGTGCTCAACAAGGGATCTATTTATAAGGATTGAGATGGGATAGAAAATCACTTCTTCTGCTTTTTAAAATATTCACCGAGCAGATTCCTGGGACATTGATAGTGGGTTTTAGTTTATAAAGGAGTTTTTTTTCATCATGGCAGTTGGAACAATGTGAAGGCAGTAATGTTCAAGGAACATTAGGGGTGGAGGTTGTCATAATGGTTGAATTATTTACCTCACAGACACAAGGTACAGGAATTGATTCTCACCTTTGGAGAAGTTGGATAGGATTAAAGTGGCCCACAAGGACAGCTAGACTAGTACTTAACCTATGAAAGTTATCAGATTGGGAGAGGGCCATGAGTGTTTAATTGAATGCGTCATCAGCCAAAGATATGACTGTGTTAAGAAAGCAGGTATTAAACTGCTTGAGAATGCTATCATGTTGGACTGGAGTTTTGGGGTAGGTTGTTTGCTTTGTCCAGGAATTTAAGCAGCTTATTAACTGATGCCCAGAAGAGCTTATGGTTATTAGAGTGTCTGTTTTGGAGTGTACAGTAACAGATTTTCTTATCTTTGGTAATAACATTATCACCTTTGTTTTTTTAGTTGTCTGTTGCTTGTATGTTCTTATCTGTTTTACTTTTTGACCAAGTTTTCCATATTTTGTCTCTCTGTTTCATAATTTGTTTTGATCTTAAGCATAAAGGGTTCAGTCAGCACCCTGGGTCAGTACTATGAACCAGTGCCCTACCCTCTCAGAGCAGTTTATTACAGTTGCTCTATGCCTCCCCCAGCTCTTCCACTGAAAATCAAATAAAAATAAGGTGGGTGCTCCTCTCAGCATTTCAGGTCCCATTTCTTGTACTCTGTCCTCAACCCTTCTTCAACATATTTCATTAAAAAATATAATTTCTTCTATTAAACTGTAGCAAACTATTTGCTACTAACATGGCAGTTGCTACAGTTTATACCCTTCTTGCACAAAATAAAGTCCTCTTTTTAAACTGCAGCAAACCGTTTGCTACCTTTAAAGGTAGAAAACAGTTGTTACAGTTTATTCCCTGCTTGCATGGGGTGCTACAGTGCTCATGTTTTAATTTAAAAAAATATATATATTTTTTATAAGCTGTAGCAAGCAGTTGCTACAGTTTGTACCCTGCATGCGCAGAAAGCTATAGTGCTCAGGTTTTAGTTACTATTTTTTTTTACTTTTAAACTGTAGCAAACTGCAGTTGCTACAGTTTAGACAGGTCTATATTAGATCAGCAAAACGACATTACATGAATGCTGTTTCACCGACACATATAGACCAAAATCCAAAAATAGCAAAGGCTCAGGTCGGCAATTTTTTTTCCCCAGGGAAAAAAATCACTTGGCCTGAGCCATGACATTGCCCTTTACCCCCACTGTAGCACAATCTCTGAGTTGGTATATTTAGTTAGGAGGAGTATGGGGGGCACAGCTTCCCACATTGGGGGGTTGGTGAGCAAAGCCCCCCACTTTATGTTTGAAATTGCGTGTATGTGTTTTTAGCGCAAGCAATTTCTTTTCCAGAATATTTTACACATCAAGAAAAACATCATCACATCTAATGTCCTAATTACACTATAAGTCAAATAGATAATCAACTCCTCACATACTTATTTTCAGGCTATACCAAGCACAATAATACATCACTGAGTCCTCTGTCTCTAAATTATGGAAGCTCTTATTCAGTGGCGATTATGCCATTGACTTAATTCAGTTTTGCACAAGTTACAAATAATGTAATTGTTGCATGATTTGCCATGCATAAAGAATTCATTATGGATACTTTAGTATTCCTTTTGGACTGCACTCTTTCAGCCCTTACTTGACCCACAGCTGGCATAAGAAATTCATAAACTTCCCTACTGCAAAGGAATCAATGGCTATCCTTATGAATAATCAACAACATTTCCTTATATTATTATATATGTGACCAGTGCCTGTCATTCATTGTCTCTTCACTGTTCTGTAAGTGGTCATTGCTCACTGATATTATAATTCATCCCTCCTTTTATTTAACCTAACTACCTCCATCCATTCCATCGGGACCATGATTTATTTTTCACATTAATAGCTGCCTCACTGCAATAGGCACTGGGTAATCTGATTAAGTGCATTGCATACAGACACTTAGTGTGCAAATAGAAATGCAAGCAATGAAACTCAATGTTACATGTTGAAGTTTATTAGTATCTCAGGGTGACCATCTGTAGTCCTTTGTACCTAGAATTTCCTGACCCCTTCCTGCAGAATGCCTAAATCTTCTTGTCAGATTTATGACACAAGAACAACCTCTAGAGTCAAAACTTCTGCTATTTTTGATCCCTCCTCATTAATGCTGAAATTAAACTTATAATTTCTTTTGACAACATTCTGGTATACTCACTCCTTTGAAAATCCACAAGAGGTGACACTTTTATCTATTGTACCATCTTCAGTCCTCTTAGTAAAAACATACATTTTACCATTCAAAAAAAAAAAAAAAATTAAATCAAAGTTAAATTAAGTTAAATTAAATCAAGTCTTAACAGCATTTTGTTTCTTAGTGGAGTAGTGGCTGTACTGTCCTAAATTTGAACCCTGCTTTCTTTTGGTTTGTTTATTTTATTTATTTATTTGTTTATTTATTTAGTTAGTTAGTTAGTTATTTGGTCGGTGCTAAATAAATACACAAAATATAAAATAAAAACTAATAAAAATACCAAAGACACTTTATATTCTTTCTACTTTTCAGATACCATTTAAAATACTATAACAACGTCCAGTGATCTGAAATCATTTCATTACACAAAGCAACTAGGTGTGTGTGGCTGGCTGTGTCCAAACATATTTTAATGCTGCTGTCCCAAAAAGACAAGTTGTATTATCTGTCACACTTACATTGTTCTCTAATATTAATTATAACATGAGATAATATGTATTGCTGTGTATTTTTTTGAGGGGAAAAATGGCCGTGATAATCTTTGGCATTATATTATGACAATAATTCTCACCATTTAGTCTCAAAATCATAAATGTAATGAAATATCCAAATCAGACCATGCCTAAAATTCAAGAATTTTTTTTTTTTTTTTTTTTTTTTTTTTTTTTTTATGAAATAAAAGATGTATGAAATTGTTTATTCTTCTAAGGAACTATAAAATGTGAATTACAATACTGAAGTCTACTATAAACCATTATGTACTGATAAATTTTGTAATCAAAATCCTGGTTACCTACATGTCAGCAAAGCATTTCCTCTTGAGCCAATTTAGTTGAACTCTTTTTTTTTTTCACAGTTCAACAAAACAGTAATTAAATGGCTGCAGTGAGAGAGCAGTGCAGTGCAGTTTTTCCACTCATTTCCACAGTGTAGTGCGGCCATGGAAATGGTATAAATAAATCAGGGGTTAGGGTGGGACTGTCACATCATAAACAAGAATTTATTTTTACTGTTTTAAGTTTTTTGAGTTACTCTTCTTGACAATGAAAAACTGAGCATAAAATTCAAGAATGTTGATCAGTAAGGTTATTACCTGTCCTTTTCCATTGACAATCCTGATTGACAGTTGCAGCTGTATCCTAAAAATGAAAACTGGCTTATATGATTTTTTTTGTCTGAATAGCTTATTATAGTAATTGTTATGTTATGTGTTAGTCATTGCCTTGCAAACATTTAGTTATTGAAGTTTTGAGAAGAAACTATTTTATTTATTTATTTTTTCCTCATCTCTGCTTCTTTCTTCCTTTGTATTTGCAGTTTGGGCAAGTACTTAAGAAGCAGAGTTTAGCATTCTCCTGAAATAGTGATGCTTACTTTTTAAACATTTTCCTTTTTGTTGACACCTCTGTTTTTAAATGTGAATGCTTTCAGCCCTGCCCCTGGCATGTGCAAAGCGAGTTTGCAGTATTATAAAGTATGACAACGGCTTGTTAATGTAGTAAAGGTCATCAAATTATAATGCTGAAAATTTGTCTGAGTCACATAATGTGTTTTGCTGATTTGATGATGAAATCATCAAAAAAATTAAAATGTGCTACAATCACAGGATATAAGATAAAGAGATAAACTAAAATAGATAGCTCTGTGGCACAGAGAGATTAAGAGATAAAGCCTCAACTATATGCCAGCCAACCAGGAACTGACTAGCAGGCTTGGGAACAGGAGAATGACAAAGGACAGCCTGCTTACCTTTCTCTCTGTTTTGCTCTCTCACTCTTTGTCTCTCTCATTCTCTATGTCTAGGAGGAGGATTGAGGGACATGTGTCTGAAGTGCAGACTTCACACTAAGTCCCTAGTGCAGACTGGGGATTAGCGAAGGTGCTTTGCCTTCAAAGAAGGCAAGAATTTTTAGGAATTGTCTGTCACAGAAGCAAGAGCAGTATTCCTTGTGTCTGCCTTCTGCATGTCATTCCTTGGGATTATGAACAAGTACAAGAGAAACTGACAGCCAGAAACAGCTTAAAACAGCTGCCCCAGTTCCCCACACAGGATGTGCTGATTGGCTGGTTGGACATTGGGGTATCTGATGGCCAACCACGATTGAGGAAGCAAAAATATATACATATATATATATATATATATATATATATATATATATATATATATATATATATATCAATGAAAATTCAAAATAAATATTCAAACAAACAAGCAAGCAAGCAAAACAAAACAAATAAATACTTAACATATCTGAAATGCCTAACTTCAAACAAATAAATCTACTGCCAGCTTTCTGCAACCTGCAAAGTAAGCAGCCAATCAAATAAAACAAAAAAGAAAAAGAAATGAAAAAAAAAATCAACACCTCATATAATGTTGAAATATGGGTCACCTGGACGGTAGTCAGAACATTATCTTTCAATGCCTCCAGCTCGATTATGTTGTTTCTGGTTTTGATATCTTGACAAAATGCTTCAGACAGGGGTGCAGGCAGAAAATTCCATTTTGTACTCACAAGCTCCTTTTGACTGCACACCCCCACTTCAGCACACCTGGCATTTCTAGTAAATGGGCATACCTTTCAAAATGTTGCCCCCTTGCAGTATATAAATGTACGGTTCCCATTCAGAAGCCTGAAACATCATAAGCCTGAAAATCAAAATCCTGAAACCAAAAGCCTGAAAATTCAGAATCCTGAAAACTCAAAATCCTGAAAGCCCAAAATCCTGAAAGACCAAAATCCTGAAACTCAAAATCCTGAAAACACAAAATAGACATACTGATGTCATTGTGGCTTTGCTATTGTTAGCCCTGTGGTGTTAGGTCATGCGTTGGGGTCAGGTAAGTGTGCGGTTGGTTTTATTTTAGGGTTAGGGGCGGTTTAAGTGAGTTAGGGTTAGGGCGCAGGTTAGGCATGTATGCAATAGTGACAAATATTGGGGTTAGGGGCGGTTTAAGTGAGTTAGGGTTAGGGCACGGGTCAGGTGAGTGTGCGATAGTGACGGACCTTAGGGTTAGGGTTAGGGTCAGGGTCAGTTGGTAGATATTAGTGTCTTTATAGTGACATATTAGCATTATTTGTGTTTTCAGGATTTTGAGTTTCAGGATTTTGGTCTTTCAGGATTTTGGGCTTTCAGGATTTTGAGTTTTCAGGATACTGAATTTTCAGGCTTTTGGTTTCAGGATTTTGATTTTCAGGCTTATGATGTTTCAGGCTTCTGAATGGGAACCAAATGTACACCTCATTTTCAGCAGTTCCCTCTAAAATTATTAAAGATATTGTTTTTATATATGCAATCCTCTCTATAAGCAAGTTATGTACTTGTTGTTTGAGGTGTTACTTTAGACAGATGTAAAAATAATATAGACTCAAAAAAGTTACAATGTTTCTGAGTGATGCAAAGAAAAAATGTGCTCTGTAGACTGGTGTTTGCCTGGCTACACCCTTGGCTTTGGGTACTACCGTACTTCCCCGAAAATAAGACCGGGTCTTATACTTTTTCCCCCGCCGAAATACACATTAGGGCTTATTATCAGGGGATGCCTTACTTACCCCCCCCATACAACAATCTACATGTATTCATTTATTCATGTACAAAAATCGACATTTATTTATGTACACACATTGATATTTATTCATGTACACAAATTGACATTTATTTGGTACTTTTCTGTTATTGGGCAACAGTTCTAGGTAACGCATTAACAGTTGTGTGGGAATTCTACATAAACAGTGCAACAAAATTTCAACTTCAGAATATCTACACCTTGGCTTTCACAGTGCAATTCTTCATGCTTACAGCCATGGTGGTGCAGCGGTTAGTGTTGTCGCCTCACAGCAAGAGGTTCTCCAGTTCAATCCTCGGCTGGGGTGCCTTCTGTATGGAGTCTGCATGTCCTCCCTGTGGTTGTGTGGGTTTCCTCCGGGTGCTCTGGTTTCCTCCTACATCCCAAAGACATGCTGGAGAAGGATTGAACACTCTAAATTGGCCCTAGGCATGAGTGTGCCTTCTGTGGAAGGTTTGGTGCCAGGCTGGCAACTCGACACCATAAAACTCTGCAGCCAATCATGAGGGGACAGGTAATTTACTGTGGTGACCCCTAACTGGGAAAAGCTGGAAGAAGATGAAGTAGAACAGAAAGTGTAGAAAAATCTCAATACATGTGTATTGGAGGAGGGGAATAAAACAGGTGAATAACTGCTACTTTTTGAGTGGTGATGCTTTCTTTATTTCTTACCCAAACCATAAGAGAAAAATGATGGAAACTCACTAAAATGAAGTCTGGGAACTAGTGGCATTACTTTGTAATTATCCGTTGATAATGAAACGTTGTCTTAATACAATAAAGTCAAAAAAACTGACAAGAGCTTGCTGGCAGCTGAAAGCAGAAGCAATCCATTATGTTGTCCCAGTAACGGAAAAGTTATTCAAATACAGTCATGTCATCTTCTTCTGGAACATTGTCATAAGTCTCCAACCCCCGAATTCCGGCCTGAATTTCTTGCGACTCCATTTCCTGTAGAACCATTGGCCCCAATCTGTCATGCCTAGCAATAGAGCTCTCCTTAAATGTGCACTGCTTGTCCAAGTAGCCTGCTCATAGTGCATTGGCAACACAGCCGTCAGTGATTTTATCCCATGAATTTTTCACCCAAGTCACAACCTCTTGTAGGCTAAGCTTCACAAAGTTTTCATGCTGATTTCCCTCCATTCTATTTTCAATGTAGTCATTGAGTTCCATGCGGAAATGGTCCTTGAATGGCTTATTTATTGCAATATCAAGAGTCTGGAGATAGGCAGTCATTCCTGCGGGAATCATTATTTGATCTATTCTTCTCCGTCCAAGGAAGTTCTTCATGTCTTTAGCGCGGTGAGTGCTGGCTGAATCCCAGACTAGCAGACCTCTTTCGACACCTCACAAAACAAGTGGCAGCATTACATCGACCCACTTCATTATAACTGCTTGTGTGCACCAGGCTTTTTCAGTTTCAAGAATGTAAATGCCTGAAAGATGTTCAATCTTATCTTTCTTGCCCTTACTAATGATTAGTGGTGGGGTTTTCTTTCCATCTAGATGAATTGCCAAAATACAGGTAACACGTGCACTTTCATAACCAGTGGAGGGAATGTAGTTTGACGAGGCACCCTTCTGATCAATTGTTGTTTGAGATCCTTGGCCCATAAATACTGCAGTTTCATCCATAGCAATCATGTTGGAGAGTTGGTATTTAGAAAAGTCAATACCATCAACAAAGGACTTGAATGCAAGTGCCTGTTTAATATCTTCAGTATCTTCCAGCTTGAACAGTGTCATTGATCTTCTTAGAGACAGTTCATATCACTAAAGAAAGCCATCCAGCCAATGTTGTGATGCTTTGAATTCTTCTGGGGACATTTCTAACTGTGGTGCCATTGCAAGGGCAAATGCTTGAATATCAGCCCTGCAGACAACCAAAGCCTTTGCTCTTCTGTTAGCAATCCATTCACGGATGATGTCTTCCAGCTCGGGAAATAATGGTTGCTGACCTGATCCACACTTGCACATCTTAGCATTTCCCTAGCTGGCCTGTTGACTGAGATTATTGTACGCTGCACACCATTTTCGGACCATTCAGAGATCCAACATCTTCTCTTTGCAGAAAGCCATCAGCTGTCTTCCCCGGGAGTCCCCCATGATTCCTTTCTTGTACTCGACGGAATAGCTCTTTCTTTTTGCACTCATCTTGTCTGGGGGGGGGGGTAATTGAAGACTTATGAGACAGGACTGGAAACACAAAATGGCGACGTTAAGAAGACACAACCACAGCCGTTCGTTATCAAGTGCGCACGTTTTACGTGCGTTGTCTGTACTTTGAACAATCAAAGTACACTTGCCAGTGTTTATGGGCCAAGGATCTCAACCATCAAGTGTGAGTGAGGATTAGGGTTACAGTTAGAATCATGGAGGACTCCCAGGGAAAGAATCTTACGACTTTCTGCAAAGAAAAGAAGTTCGGTGTCTGAATGGTCCAAAAATGGCGGGCAGAGTACGATAACCTCAGTCAACAGGTGTCAGTAATATTATTTTATAATTCAACACATCCGCTTTGTGTTGTTGACAGTCTTAACTGGGGCTTATTTTTGGAGTAGGATTTATATCATGACCACCCTGGAAAACCATGCTAGGCCATATTCTCTGGTTAGGTCTTATTTATGGAGAAATACGGTATTATTATAGTATTCTGCAGTACTAATTACATTAAAGTGAGCTTTGTCCTTCTAAAATACCAGGATATGCTATTTTTCATAATCTTCTCCATTTCCACAGTACAGCACAGATCCTGCAGGACAAAACTGCCTGAATCAAAGCACTCCACCTACTACAGACAGGATTTGGGACAATGCCAAAAATAATCAAGATACAAAGTTCCCAAACCAGGTATATTTTAAACTATTAGAACAACTCACTTTAAAAGGTGGTCAGCATAGCCCTCAATGAATCAAGCTAAACTCTTACTCAGGGACAAATCCAGCAATAATCAGGGACAATCAGGGATGCTTAAAATATTAGTAATATAATAACTTGGGTCATTGACAGGATAATAGAATGTGAAATAATATGTATTTCCTGAAATAAAACACGTGTACAACTCGAATTACTGTAATTATTTATTAAGTGCAATTCACCATCTTTTCAGTTTTCTTAAAAAGTCACTACTTTTAGGAGGGATTTAGAGGGACAGAGCTAAAATTTGAGTCAAAATCAGGGACGACCCTGAAAATATGAGACAGTTGAGAGGTATGGTGGTCAGAATACGATAACTTGAATTAGCATGCCTTTTTCAAAGAGTAATAAATGTTTTGTAGTTTTCAAGGCTGCTAATATTTGTTGACTACAACCCACCACCTTTTTTACCAAAAAATCTAATTTAAAGAGAGGGCACGGCAAAATTCTAAACCAGTCGCAGAGAAATTATGGCATATTATGATGCTCTCGAGGATAGTGATAAGATTAAACGGGTATTTTACATAGCTCAAATATATGGCTCTCAACCTTCCATATCCAAAATAAATACTACTTTCTTCCTCATAATGTGCAACAAATGGACAAAATGCGGAACGCTTCATAACACTATCATCCAAGAAGCTCACATGACGGTTAAATGTGCTATTTTATATTTACTAAACATTGTTTTGGTGAAATAATATGATGCAGTACCTTTTACCATGGGTATCAACCTAAACAATTACTAACACTGAATGTGTGACAATGTGGAATTGCGAGGAACACGGACGTTTTAAAACCCAAATGTGGGACGTTTGTCCTAATGGGATACACTGGATAGATATGCCGAAATGTTACCCAAAAATTAAATTGTTTTACTAAATATATAAGGCATTCCACCCAACCTCTTAGAGCAAAAAACCTGGACAACGCCTAAAATAATGCGGGGGACAAATAAAGACAGATTTTGAATATTGCTTTTACAAACTTAGAAAGTTGACAGAATAATAGGTTTTGCTTTAGCATGAATTTTCTGAAGGATGTTGAGTCTTAAACTCAAATGTTTGTCATCATGTAATGATTACAATCCTTAGCTATTTGCCAGAAAGGAGCAGAAGTTAGGAGGAACACACCAAAAATATGAGGCAAAAATCTGGATATTCTGCGAAAACCTGTACAGTTGATAGGTATGATAGGCGTTTCTGATAGTAATCAGCATATGCTGTCCTGTATTAAGCAAATAGTTGTTCCTTTACGGTTTTTGAAGGTATTTGAGAACTGGCAACAGCAAGCAAGGTGCGTCGCCCAACAACAAATTATACGGAGGAAAGCTAAGTCCACGCGCTTCTGGTGAGTCTGTAGCCGTACTTGGCTTCGCGCGCTCCACTAATGGGTTTTATCTTTAAACGAATTTGTAACTTAACAAGTGAGGACGACAGTGGGCTACGGAAAGGGAAGCTAAGGCTAAAATACTTTTGTTAGTCTGTGCTTATTACTTCACACATTTCACGCTAACATCACACCGAGTGCCACCCTCCATGCGCTACCGAGGGTGGGTGTTAGCTAACTGCCTCCGCCCCAAGTAATAAGTGATAAAGACAAACGCCACGCTACTAGAGGCTTCTGTAGTGATTCTTTTCACTGGTTATATCAACAACTGTGCTAAATCAATTGAATAAAAGTCAGTACTACTAAACATCCTGAAGGGGAAATAAGAAGAAAAAAAAACGATGTCCTTAAGACAGTTACGTACCTCCGGGCCGTTCACGTAACTCCACAACAGAACTCCTTGATTTATGTCCTCGGACTCTGAGACCCTTCATTACTTAAGTATGAGCAACAGTTCATGCAAGGATGACACTAATATTGGATGTATGAACCATTCTTGTATAGATGAAAAGAACATTGGACGGAATGCATCAGTGATCACCAGTGCTGTGTTATTTGGTACAGGAGTTTTCGGCAACGTGATTGCCCTTATTATTCTCTTGAAGCACAAAAGGACCTTCAAACATAAGATTTCTGTATTTTACGTTCTGGCAAGTGGACTGGTACTAAATGATCTTTTAGGCAAGTGTTTAGTTAGCGCGCCTGTGTTCGTCTGTTACGCCTTAAATAAGACTCTAAAAGGGATTGCTGATGGAAACAACAGTATGTGTAATTCATTTGCCTTCCTCATGGCATTTTTTGCGCTCACCTCAATATTCATATTACTCGCAATGGCTCTGGAGTGCTGTCTGTCCTTAGGGTACCCCTATTTTTATCAAAGACATATCACAAAGAGAAAAGGTTTGCTGTGCTTTACAGCGGTTTATCTCTTCTGTCTCATCTTCTCTTCTCTGCCACTCCTAGGCTTTGGTCAAAATGTACAGTACTGTCCAGGAACGTGGTGTTTTATTCAAATGACCTCAGATTCCTCCAAGAATGTATTCAGTTATGCTGTACTTTATGCCACTTTAATGGGCGTCTTGATCTTTGCAGTTATGGTATGCAACATCCTGGCCATGAAAAATCTTATTAAAATGCAAAAGACAGCAAAGAGAACTATGAGAAGTAACTCACTTTACAGTTCAGAGGACATAAAACCAGGAGGACAAAACACTGAAGAAAGTGGCCACCTTATACTTTTGGTCATCATGACTGTTTCCTTCATGGTGTGTTCCTTGCCCTTCATGGTAAGTACAGCATTTTTTCATCCTGTTAATGGAGCCAGCTATGCATTTCTCTATATTCCTTCACACACATAGCATGAAGTCTTATGAAATGCATACATGAAATATATAGAATTGCAAAGCATTGGATCCCGAGTTTTCCTATATAATGACGCAGTCTCCACTTCTGTTTTATATTTAGATGCCAGGCACATTTCATTGAAAAAAGTAACAATCCAACTATGTGAACACAATACATGAAGAATACAAACACAAAACAAAATATTTACAATAACGGCATTCCTCTGTAGAAGCTGTCCCTCATAAATTAAGCTGTATTCAGATGAGCAGATGAATGTATAGTACCCAAGCTATTTACCTGAATTAGATGGATAAATCCCAATTGATACATACTGTATCCCCTATCACTTTTGTACTGTACCTCGAGGAAATTGCTGTTTCCCTGAAATAAAGTGCTAAAGTAATTAATACTTGTAAATGGCAGAAGAGTGCCCTCTACCTCCACAGGTACCACAGGAAAAATATTTTGAAAATGTTTCACCACTTCAAGTTCATTCGGATTATAAGCTATATCAAAACAATGTTTGAAGAATGTTTTTATACAATCAGTTCATATTACTGTCTTACTGCACTTGTGGTTATTTAAAAAGCTCAGCTCACTCCGAGGGTGAATCTAATCACTGCATGAATCCACTTGTTTTGACCTTTCTGGAGACATACAGTAATGCATAATTGCACAACTGCAGAATACCTTTCTACTATAAGCTTTTCATGACCCCTAGACAGGTGATGAGATATTAAGAAATAATCAATTGTCAGTGTGTGGGTTATGAAGTATGTAGACAAGATTGCTGAAATTGTACCAGATGATCAAAGCCTGAGCAAAGCATGGACGAGATTACTCTAGTCCCTACTAATATTGTCATTTGTTAGTTCCAGTCTGACAGCTGTCAGTTGCACCAGTTATTACACCTCTGATAGGTCAGTAGCACCCAAACAACTGTTGATCATAAGGTATAAGTTTAGCTATTTCATGTTTTCAAACAAATCCAAGCAAACACCAATCATCACCTATCTTGTCGTGCTAGATCTCATAACTGCATTTTGAAGACAACACAGAATGTCTGCTGCCACCATTTCACCTCCATGATTACTTTTGCTTACCTAATGGATGACACATCATTGATTTTTAAATGTGTTTTAGTTCCACAGTGTTAATCAGCATTACTTTTATATTAATGGCACAAGATGAATAGTGTCTAAGGTTGAAAGTATTCTTGTTAACATTAACTGTTACATTATGTGCTTATGGCTTTGATAAGATAAATTTTTAACATTAAATTGACTTGCCAAAAACTGTTGCTTTGAAGATTGTACTGTTTTACCATTGTCCTTTTCAACGTCTATGTTTTATTCCAGAAGTGCTAGATTTTACCCAGATCAGACTTGGCTATTGATTGGATAATTAATGTGGTCTGTGATTATAACATAGTAATAATCCATGGTGAGGATAGTAGTTATCAGTGATTTATTCCTGACAGTTAGGTTTGATTCTAATCACAAAGCCAGAGGAATCAAATGTTCTCATGAGGATGACAACAACAGTTCATGCTTTTTCTTTTTCATCCTGAATACAATGCTCAGTGAGTGCAGGAATCAGTTATACCAGTAGGCTAGACAGAAAGTTTTGTTTTGCAGGATTTTGGCCTTTGTGTCCACAGAAAGTACATTTGAACTCCTGTTTTTACACAGAATTCTAAAAAGGAGTTAGAAGATACATTTTCCCTGCTGAAATCTTTATTGAGAAATCAAATTTCTTTCTTTATTTACCATCACGTAAATGTTTTATGTCCTGCCATGGTAAAATATAGCTATAATATGTTGAGGAAGTGGGAATTTATTAGGCAACTCTTCACTGACTAGGTTTGATTCCATGGGTGAAACCCAGGAGATCAAATGCACCAGCCAAGGAGGAATAAATCTTGCATGACCCCCCACCCTGTTAGGTATTCTAGGTAATATACGATGCCAAGATCTTTACTTTCCTTTGACAGTTATTAGTTCTGTTACAGTCAATACTGAATATGTACAATGTTATACATCATGCTAGTTAAACATCTTAACCTTTGACTTAAGTGGAAATACAGGGCATTGTTCCATAATGCAAGGTGATGAAGTTATTTTAATTGGTGTAGGTAATCTATGCTATTCCACCATGATAAAGCAAACAAATTGATTTTATCAATAAAACAAAAAGCCATTTTTCCAGTCCACAATTACAAGTAAATTGAACTGCTAGCAGCTAATACATATATTTGATCTTTTCTTCCTGGCATAGCTTTCTGCAGCCTCACACTGATTTTTGCTTCTCACTCATAAAGGACATTTTACCAAGGGGGGCTATATTGGAATTAATAATGATGTGAAATGACTTTCTTTACAGCTGGTATTTATATAATGTGCTTGTGTTATCCAGTACTCTTTCTTTGACAACAAAAGCTATACATATGATTACAAAACAGCCTAATATGTTTCACTTCCAGGAGAGACATTAAAACAAAATATATTTTTTAATATTTTGTAATGTGTTATACTCTCTTCATCTCCATATCTGATTTGAAAATTGTCAGGAGTTATATTATCTTCATAATTGCCTAGGAAGTTATGCATTATTAACTTCCTGGGTTAATCACACTTTCTGAGATGTTGTTTGGCAAAGTAGAACTGAACAAAATTACTTTCTGACTAGACAGGCACTCCCAACACACGCACATACACTATCACTCTCTTCACCCCTCTTTTCCAATACCTCCCTCCTTTTACTTAACCTATATTTAGTGTATACTGTATACTGTAAATACTGGAAATATTGCAGTTTTGTCATTTTTCCTTAAAATGAATGTCATTGTCGTCTGTGCTTTCTACTCACAGTATGACCTTATTTTCAATTTTAACCTATTTGCAAAATAATGTGCTAGTGTGTCTTGATGTTTGTCTGGGATTCAGAGAGGTTTACCACAAGGGTTAAGCTGTAACATGGCCATTTGCACCTTTGTAGCAAACTTTCCTGATTCTTAGAGTACCCTTTTACTGAGGTTTCCTGCTAGTGTGGACCTCAGTGTGGAGAACAGTCTTACAGGCAAAACTACATGATAATATGATAATCCAAGGGAGCAGCTAATGCTAATTAGCCATGTGCTATCCTCCAGGAATGCCAGCAGATCCTTATGTATACTTCCAAGTAATTGAAGGACTCACTCAGCCATATAAAATTTCATGTTTTTCTGTGGGGAAAGTGAACCCCATCAAAACACAGTGCTCACCCACTCACTCTTATGTAAGCAGAAGCAGTTTATGTATGCTTAGCAAAGATGGCATGTTAGAGAGTATGTGTATGTGTGTGTGTGTGTGTGTAGGGTTAGTAATAAAGTTGTATATATGCATATGTGTGCATCTGCGTGAGTGACCATACTGGTGAATTAGATAGGGCATTGACAGTCTGAATGTGTGTGCCTGTGTGTTTGTGTGTTGGAGCTTCACTTGTGGGTGAATGTGTCAGTGCTTCTGTGATTGTGATTGATGTAGGGAGCTTGTTGTTGATGGGTGGATGTGCATGCATGGGTGTCTGAATATGTGTGTGTGTGTGTGTGTGTGTGTGTGTGTGTGTGTGTGTGTGTGTGTGTGTGTGTGTGAGTGTAGAGGCATGTCACTGCCAATGTGAGGCATGGGCCACTAGGGAGAAACTACTGTTGTTAGGTCTGACAGTGCTTGTGCTAACCACAGTGTTATTCAGAGACATTCTAATGAAAGAACAATGAGGTCTTTCTCATTGTATTCATTGCTGTCTGTAAATCATATTTTCTCACCATTGTGGTAATTGGTCTGCTGGTGGTACACCAGTTACCTCAAACAGTGATTCCTTTTCTACATTCCAGGGCTTGTTTTGTGGCATTTTACTTTCCCACTTAATTTGAGCAGGTTTTATTTACTGTATGCCACAAACTAAACCTGAAAATGTTCCATTGGGATTAGAGTTCTAGCCCACTTAATATAAGAAAATAAGTAAAGAAAGAAAGAAAAAAAAAAAACATGGTTGCTTCGTGGCTGCTTTAGAATCACAGAAAAATTAAAGGAAAATATTAACTTTAATTTGTAACTTAAGCCTAAGACCTTTAATATTTCATACTGCTGTCACTGCTTGTGGTCTAACACAACTATGTAGTCAGGTAGGTGTTCAGTTATGTCTTAAAAGCCCTTTTACCTTTCAGCTAGGAAAACTGTAGTATGGTGATTAAGGTCAAATTACATATACACACAAGCAGAGAAAGCTTTCTGTTAGGTATTGCTTTTGAATAATGGCGGTATGACTGAAAAATATTATTTGGTGCGCAAACCTAAGACTTCCTGGAGTGTGTATTATGTTTAGATTTGTCAACAAATGACTAGTAATTCACCTTCATGGTCAAAAGCTCAGTCCATGATGAGCCCCTCCATAACTTACATCATGCAATAAAAAAGAGAGGGCTGGCCCATCCAGATTCCTAAGAATGTGTAGGCATTCTCCAATTTCTCTTTTACTCAGCTGGTGTGGAAATGCTCAAATTCTGTTTAACAGCAGCCTAATTTTGTGAGTAGCAAACAGTAGTGAATTATTTAAAAAAAATTACTTTCAGTCCGAATTTATGTAGCCACAACCAGACCTGTCCAAGACTGGAATGTTCTGATCCTAATTTTGTTGTTGTCTTTGTAAGACTCCGAGAGAATTTTGCCTTGCATGTTACAAATGCAGTGAATAAAACTGAGGCTCATAAGTAGGGGATTTCTGAATAATATAAATAATATTAGTTATAGTACTGAGCCTTGTGCTACAACTTGTTTGACTGGATGCATGGAGGAATATCAAGGCATAGTATGTTTTCTCGGATTTCAACATGAGTCTCACAATTCTGAGAATCATAGTCACAGTCCTTGAAATTGAAACAAGGACAAAACTTGCAGTCTGTGCATATATTTATCTGTGTATGCATGTATTTATGTGTTTACGCATTCATGTATGTATGGGTTAATTTACAATCTCTTCTAATAGACTTCCTCTCACAAGTCACCCACCACTTTTGTTTTCATTGCTTGCATATTCTTTAATCTGTCAGGTTGTTAACAGATGTAACAGTTTAAGAACTACACACCATATTTCACACAAATTCTCAACAACTGTATGTGCAAAGAAAGACTATCTTTTTTTCTTTTTCTACTGCTCATGCCTCTCTGTAAGCACCCTAAAATCTTCCAGCATTCCCTACTGCATTTTTACACTATCTGACTGGTATAACTGTGATAGGACTCTTTCCATTTCTTGTTATCAGTATCTCTCTTCTCATTATGGATGGTCCCTAAGCAGATTTTCAAACCAGAAGGCAAATATTTCTTCTTTACTCTGAATATAATCTGCCATGTTTTACCATTTTTTAACTTTACAAAGTCCTTTATCATATAATCCACACTACACCTTGAATGCTTATGCCACAAGTCATCTAAGAAGTGTATATGAGTTTTTATAAAATGTTGTAAGATAGCGCTGAGACAACTGTTTAGCTTCATCCAGTATTCATCACCAAAAAACAGAAAATGAAACCATATATGACTAAGGGGATGAAAGAAAGCTTTTCTCACAATCATGAAAACTGCCATTCATGCAACACATGATATCAATCAATCAATTGTTAAAAGGGAGTATGTGATTTACAAGGTGATGTTTGAGCTCACATATCTAGAGATATGGAATCCTGTTGATGTTATGGGCTACTTGGCAGTAGTCTTGCTGTTTTGTAAGTCTCTTGTGCATTCTGTGATAAATGCATATATTTTTCTTATTCTACTTTTAATAACATTGTAAGTGTACACTAAATAAATTTTAATACTACATACTATCCTGTAGACTAACTATACATTATAATCTGTATTTCTGAATTGTTTATACACATTCTAAAAATTAGTTTACAAATTCTTTTTTATAAATTCATTTTTATTCAAATATTCAAATATAACAGGGATGTGCAGGATATCAAAATACATACTGTATCATTTTAAATTCCATATCCATGTTATTGTATGATTATTTTTTCATATATGTTCTCCAAATCACATGCTTATAGACTGTAGAGTTGTTATTAAAATATACTTTGGATGTGCTACTGATGAAATG
Organism: Protopterus annectens; assembly: GCF_019279795.1. NCBI lineage: Eukaryota > Metazoa > Chordata > Ceratodontiformes > Protopteridae > Protopterus > Protopterus annectens. Next base: position 641,800,784 of record NC_056737.1, read on the forward strand.
CCCTACAGGTAGGAGATATAGGTGATTTTTTCAGACAACATTCGTTTTGATGAGTTGTTAAAGCTAACCCCTCAGAACAGAAAGCTTCCATAGCCCCCAAACTTATCTATACCAACTCTGCGATCACCATATCTCAGAGAAAAGGGAATATTCTGGGAAATGGCAATCCTGGACTTAGTATATGTAAGCAGCTTTTTCTGTCTTTCATTCTCCACATTTCAGGAATTTGCTGTGCACATCCTGACATTTCAAATGGTTACCTGTGAATAACAAGTTAAATAGTGCATGGAGCATGCTGATTACACTTGATATTCATAAAAAAGGCAGTCAGTTAAGCAACAGAGAGGTACAAGACCTGATCTTAACAAATGATAAGCTCCCCCCCCTGCTAAAGTTGTTAAGGTCAGTAAAATCTGCCAGTACAATCACAGTGCTAGAATAAAAGATTTGTTTCTGTCTGCTGTCCATTGGTAACATGTCCATGGTTTCCTCTTATAAACTTAGAAAGTTACTAGAATAACAGGATGTGCCTTTGCCTGATTTTCTGAAGAATGTGAAGTTTGAAACCTAAATGTATGCCATTATTTAGTGCCTTCCATCCTCAGTAATTTGCCTGAAAACCACAGACTTTATGAGGAATACACGCAACATATGAGGTAAATATCTGGACATTCTGCAAAAATTGGGACAGTTAAAAAGCATAGATGGTGAGTGCAAACATAGGAACAATACTGCACTACCTTTCTGAAAGCACTCACTAAGTGCTTTATGGCTTTGAAAGATGATAAAACACTTAGCCTTTTTTTTTGTTTGCTTTTTTTTTTTTAAACTGTAACCTGTAGTACATGGAGCAAATAAAGTTCCATGTACTACAAAGAATTATGACCAGTTGGCTGATGCTAACCCATTGTTATGTGTTCTCGAAATGGATGCCAAGATTCACTTCTTGAGCTTCACTCTCAAGGTGAATTCCTTGACATCCATGTCTTGAACATATAATAATGAGGTTAGCATCTGTGAACCGCTCATAATCCTCTATACCATGCACATCTTTCAGCTATTATGTAGTTGTTATGCTCTACTGTCAAGCCAGAATATGCACAGCAATCATCACACAACAGAGACGATAAGCAAAAACATAATACTTCAGAAGTGAAGCTGGCTTTCAGCTATGGTCTGTGTTACAGCACTAAGTGTTTCACAGCTTTGAAAGCTATAAAACACTTTGCACTCCTGCACTTTCTTTTCTTCTGTAAGTTGTAGTACTCCAGAAGTTTCATGTACTACAAAGAATTATGATTGTATCTCAAGTCATAACACACTATGTCTTCGAGAGATGGATGTTAACAGTCACCTGTCAAACATTGTTCTCAAAGTGAATTTCTTGACATCCACGTTTAGGACACATAACAAGTTTGTAGTGCCTGCAGCATAGTGATTATGCTCTGATATGTGGAAAAAAAGACAAATCAGTTAAGTATTTCTAAAGTGTGAGACCTCAGCTTAAATGTTAAGCACCCCCTGCTTCTCTTGTTAATCCATTCACAATCCTCTGTATTATGAACACAGATCTGATCATAGTCTCACATTACTGACTGTGGTTTCACTTCAGATGTAAAATATTGAAATGGATGACATTATTTTTATCTCAGTATTTATGAGCTGCTTTGCTGTGCTGCCCCTTTAGTGTTATTATATATGAATTACCATATTCTCTAAATAAGTCACCACAATATGCATTCCAGGCAATAATTCCTAACACTATGGGAATAAGATGGAATACAAGACTGCTCAGAAACATAAATAGACCTAATGTCACACTTAAATGGCTTCTTAGAACCTGAAAATGCAGGTATTCCTCAGTACTGTCCATTTTGTTGTTATGCCTAGCTAATGAGGACTGTCAGAGAATATATATATATATATTTTTTTTTAAGTTAAAGTAAACAAAAATCAAAACTTTGCACAGTTTTTGTATTAAGTAGTTAATCCACTTGGAGAAAAGTCTGCGGGATCTTCGACTTCAGTTTTAAGTACCTGTTACCAAGCAGTAAAAAAGTGGAATAAAACAGCAATAAAACACATAACACAACATATTAAATATAATAATAGTCAAACAAATAAATGAAGGATACCTATAGAAAGTGTAACATCAAATTCAAATGTGAAAAAAGTTGATAATATATGTAATATAATCCTACAAGTGGTAGCTATTAAAGGACTTAGCTAAAGTTTGATATTGGAGCTCTCAAAATGTGCAAGTTGGGATTACATTGAGACATAGGTAGATCAACTATATCCTAACTCAAAAAGATAAGTTTTTATTTCCCTGTATGAAACTAGCAAGAGTTAGGAAACCCATCTGCCAGACAGGTAGCAGGTTGTACTAGTATGGGCTTTGATAACTAATGCAGGGATGCCTATGGACTCTAAACAGCATTAGGAACTGGTAGCAGCCCCTGAGAGACAGAACGCAGGGATCTGCTCAGCCTGTATGAGGACAATAGTTCCAGTAGACAGTGGGATCCAAACCACATAGGGCTTATTAGACTAAAATAATAAGATCGTAAATTATCCATTTCTTATTGGGTAGCCAGTGCATACTTTATAAAACGGGTATAGTATCTTGATACTTAGAAAGCCCAGTGAATAACTGGGGAGTGGAGTTCTATGCCAATTGTAAGTGAACAAGTTTAGTGTCAGGAAACTGTAGATACAGGGCATTGCAGTAGTTGAGACAGAGGAGACAAGTGCATGAGCTGCAGTAGGGAGATCAGAAGGTAATGATGTCTTTGATTAGGTTGATTATTCCAAAGCTGGAAGAAAGAGGACTTGATGACAGCTGAGATCTGGTCATTAAGTGACAGGATGTCATTAACAGTCACTCCAAAATTATGCACCTTTGACACAAAACACAGCTTGTTTCTGTAGTAATAGATGCTGGGTGACAAAACTGGCATTGATGAATTGCTAAAAGTCACCTGGAAAAAAGCATTATCACCATCTTGGATGTGTTGAGCATATGCTAGTTACTTAGCATCCAGTCTGTACATACAGCTGCCTGCATGCAGTAGGCAAAGTGCAGCAGTTTGATAATACAATAGATTAACAAACTTCTTATTCCATTTATGCATGCTGGGGGAATGAATATTTCATCTTGATCTAGAACCATGATTCAAATTTCTAGGTCTGTAGATTGGATTGTGAAGTTACTGAAACAACTCTATCTAATAAATTATTTAAGTAGGCTATTAACAGTAGTAATGCACTGTTGTGTATCAACTTAAATGAAGGCTGTGACTCAAATGATATATATTGTTTCTTCAGATA